>NC_043977.1:56627288-56837014 GCF_902148855.1 Sphaeramia orbicularis | reverse complement strand
CTCTGTCTCTCTGTCTCTCTCTCTCTCTCTCTCACACTCACTCTCTCTCTTTTATTTTACAGTGGATAATTTGTTTGGGCTGTTCTCTTTTTTTCTTATAGTGGATAATTTTTTGGGCTGTTCTCTCTCTTTTTTTTCTTATAGTGGATACATTTGGGGGCTGTTGCGCCTCTGGGCCACCGTCCTAAAGGGTTAACTTCCTCCAGTTTCTGTTTCTTGTCTTTTCTTTACAGAGACAGTGTCCATTAGATCCTACACTTTTTTTTATTTTATTTTAATCCTCCATACCTCGGTACCAGAGGGAGGATGTGAGGGGGAGGATGTGAGGGGGGAGGATGTGAGGGGGAGGATGTGAGGGGGGAGGGGAGCTGGATGTGCGCAAAAGGCTGCGTAAGGACGCACACGGCATGATTGGTCACCTCTGCGTAAGTGGAAAAGCCCGTCAACCCGCGGAGGTGTGCGGGTTTTTTTAGCTGCAGCTGGAGGGAGACTAGTGTCAGAGCACACATCTGCTGCCGAGCCGAGCCGAGCCGAGCCGAGCCAAGCGCACCTCTAAGAAGACTGAGACTTTCCAAAAAGTGAGAAGACAAGCGCACAGAGCCATGACTGCGCCATCTGTCAGACAGCTGTGTCTGCTGTGTGTGTTCTGCTGCTTTGGATGTTGGAGTGGAACAGGTAGGTGATGGAACTGTGGAACAGACTGAAGAACTGACCCAGACCGACAGGAGAACCGTGGAACAGACTGAAGAACTGACCCAGACCGACAGGAGAACCGTGGAACAGACTGAAGAACTGACCCAGACTGAAAGAACTGTGGAACAGACTGAAGAACTGACCCAGACCGACAGGAGAACCGTGGAACAGACTGAAGAACTGACCCAGACCGACAGGAGAACCGTGGAACAGACTGAAGAACTGACCCAGACCGACAGGAGAACCGTGGAACAGACTGAAGAACTGACCCAGACTGTAAGAACTGTGGAACAGACTGAAGAACTGACCCAGACTGAAAGAACTGTGGAACAGACTGAAGAACTGACCCAGACTGACAGGAGAACTGTGGAACAGACTGAAGAACTGACCCAGACCGACAGGAGAACCGTGGAACAGACTGAAGAACTGACCCAGACCGACAGGAGAACCGTGGAACAGACTGAAGAACTGACCCAGACTGAAAGAACTGTGGAACAGACTGAAGAACTGACCCAGACCGACAGGAGAACTGTGGAACAGACTGAAGAACTGACCCAGACTGAAAGAACTGTGGAACAGACTGAAGAACTGACCCAGACTGAAAGAACTGTGGAACAGACTGAAGAACTGACCCAGACCGACAGGAGAACTGTGGAACAGACTGAAGAACTGACCCAGACTGTAAGAACTGTGGAACAGACTGAAGAACTGACCCAGACTGAAAGAACTGTGGAACAGACTGAAGAACTGACCCAGACTGACAGGAGAACTGTGGAACAGACTGAAGAACTGACCCAGACCGACAGGAGAACCGTGGAACAGACTGAAGAACTGACCCAGACCGACAGGAGAACCGTGGAACAGACTGAAGAACTGACCCAGACTGAAAGAACTGTGGAACAGACTGAAGAACTGACCCAGACCGACAGGAGAACTGTGGAACAGACTGAAGAACTGACCCAGACTGAAAGAACTGTGGAACAGACTGAAGAACTGACCCAGACTGAAAGAACTGTGGAACAGACTGAAGAACTGACCCAGACCGACAGGAGAACTGTGGAACAGACTGAAGAACTGACCCAGACTGAAGAACTGACCCAGACCGACAGGAGAACCGTGGAACAGACTGAAGAACTGACCCAGACCGACAGGAGAACCGTGGAACAGACTGAAGAACTGACCCAGACTGAAAGAACTGTGGAACAGACTGAAGAACTGACCCAGACCGACAGGAGAACCGTGGAACAGACTGAAGAACTGACCCAGACCGACAGGAGAACAGTACCAGTGCACAGGAACAACATTGTGACTGTAGTATTTAATCACCATGCAGGAGAACACAGTGGGGTCAAAGCAGCTTACAGATGTGTCATTTAATGGAGCTTTTCTCTGGAGTTAAAAACATAAAATGATGCAGATGACTCCCACTGTACAACAGCATCAGGTTAAAGCCTGTAGACCACATCTGATCCATCTGCATCACACCTGGTGAGGTTCAGTTCAAGCAAATGTCATGTTTCACATTCAGATCAGATCTAAAATGACATGCAGGAAAAAATACAACATAACTTATGATTTATAAACTTTGTTAATGCAAAGAAAGGATTTTTATCAGAACCTTCAGAAGAGGTTCTTAAACTGCACTAATCTTTCTGATTGTTGTATTATGTATTGACCCTTTCATGCAAGAATTATAAGCACTTTAATCAAGATTTTTTTTCCCGAGTGTTTTTATTCTCCTTTAGGCATGAAAAACAACAATGCAATTTAATTTTTTTTTATAAACCTATTTTTCTTGGAGTTACAAAACTGTGCACACAGCTGGACATCATGTGTTTGATTTTAGAAGCAAAGAAATATATATTTACTGATATACTGTGGGAAAACTATGAAATAAAAACATTTTTAATGCCGCTAAGCTGATGTTTTCTCACATTTTAACATACTCAAATACTAGTTATTACTCAAAAACATTTTGTTTAAAAAGAAAAAAAAAACAAAAAAACAAAACAGTTAATTAAAATCTAATAACAATTAATTTTTTTTTTTACACTCAAACATGTTAGTGCAGATCAGGTTTATCAAGAACAGTAAAGTTACATGAATGGTGTGAAATTCCGTGTATGGGATGGTGCAGAAGTGTCTGCTGTGTCGGCTGATCTGGAACTAGAACATGAAAAAACAAGAGAACAGATTTGATCAGCTGTCCACTGCAGTGAGCACTGTGCATGAAAGGGTTCATGTTTTCTAGTGAATCCTATAATTTAATTTGTCAGATCACCTGAAACTGGTGGAATTAGAGACTATATTAAGTGAATTAAACTGAGTAAATTAATAAGTTAAATTGTGTTGATTTTTTGAGAAGTACGTCATCAAAGCTTAATGATAGGCCGATGAGTAGGACGTTACTGTAAAACAGGTGGTTTCCATGCATTAAATTCATTTATTATGAGCTATTCACATAAGTTATCATTGATAAGATTAGCAACAACTCTTGAAAAAAGACTCAAATGTATATTTGATTGTCTTTTCAACAAATCCCTTCTATCATCTGTTAATACTCATTGTTTTGTTCATTTCTTTGACTCACACGACTGAAGGAAATCCTCTTAGCCACATGACTGAACATGGTTTGGAAACATTTCTCTAACATTTTATATTTGAAGAAACATCTGTTTTATCTCATTGTTCTTGATACATTTTTAAGAACAAAAGCTTCTGTTAATTGATATTTAAAGGGAGTTCCAGTTGTCTCATATGAATTAACTGCTTTTATTCAGTTTGTGCTGTGGGTGCACAGCCTGATTTAAATCCCTTATGTGTGTGTTTTTCCTCCTTTAATCTTAAAAATATTGATTATTTCCAGTTGCCAATGGCTTGTTTAATGTATATTCAATTGATATTAATGTGCACTGAAGTATTTACAGTTAAAAATGAACAGATAATATTATCAGAGTAACCTCCTGTAAACTGTGTCTATGCAGTATTATACTGAATGTTTTTAAGACGTACAGGTAGATATTCAGACCTTACACAGGTCATAGTGGAGGAGGGTACCAGTCAAACATACAGTTTTACCACCTAACAGAAGACTTAATGCTTTAGTATTTATTAATGTCTCATTTAATACAAAGGTGTCAGTGAATATATGCATTTAAGTCTGTGAAGCGGCATGAGGACAGCAGCTCAGAGTAACGTCAGCCCAGGCTGAAGCGTCACTTCATTTACCAGTGGAAAGTTTCCGATCTGCTCCACCTTCAGCCAAACCCACAGTAGCAACGACAGCGATGACGTCAGGATGTAAACGCCCAGTGTCCGCATCAGCAGCATCTGTGTATCAGTAACATCAGCTGTTTGAGGTCAGCCACAGCAAGAGTATCATGAAAGTAGTGTTCAGAACGCAAACCTCCACCAAACACAAGAACGGTGTGCATGTGTGGATCCACTCTGTCTGTTTAAATCCAACAGTTTCCAGGTTGTTCCATACACACAAACAGTTGAATCTGGTCCCAGTCATGTGTCTGTCCAATTAGATTCAATTCACATCAATATTAGTTGAGTTCTAATTTTAAATGTGTGGGAAATGGGATTTTCAGTGTTCAGTGTAAATGTCCACAGAGTCCACATTCCACAGTGGATGTGGACAATTTAGTTCCAGATACAAGAGATTGTTCTAAGCTACAGGTGGATCCAACTGGAGGAGAATCGGAGTCGTTTTGAATTTTGGATGAACTTTTCAAAAATGTCTCAGTGATGACAGATGGAAAACTGTAGATGTTGTGACCTTGAACTTTGTCCTACTGGGACCAAAATGGACTGGGTTGGTCCCAGGGCCTAGGCCTATCTGTGGGGAAGAGTTGGGAAAGATGGGTGGAAGAGTTTTACACTAAAGTTGTTAACAAACAAACAAACAAACAAACGAACAAACACGCAAACAAGAAAAGCACTCGGAGCACACAGACCTCCGCCAAGAGAGATCTGCCCCCCTTACTTCATTTTGTTCATTATTTTCTTCATTTTTCTTCATTTTGTTTTTATATTTTCTTTATTTTTGTTCATTTTGTTCATTATTTTCTTCATTTTTCTTCATTTTGTTTTTATATTTTCTTTATTTTTGTTCATTTTGTTTATTGTTTTCTTCATTTTTCTTCATTTTGTTTTATATTTTCTTTATTTTTGTTCATTTTGTTTATTGTTTTC
Organism: Sphaeramia orbicularis; assembly: GCF_902148855.1. Lineage (NCBI taxonomy): Eukaryota > Metazoa > Chordata > Actinopteri > Kurtiformes > Apogonidae > Sphaeramia > Sphaeramia orbicularis. The sequence goes on along the minus strand of NC_043977.1, from coordinate 56,832,121 downwards.
TTCATTTTTCTTCATTTTGTTTTATATTCATTTTTGTTCATTTTGTTTTTATATTTTCTTCATTTTTCTTCATTTTCATTATTTTCTTCATTTTTCTTCATTTTGTTTTTATATTTTCTTCATTTTTCTTTATTTTGTTTTATATTCATTTTTGTTCATTTTATTTTTTGTATTTTCTTATTTTTTCTTCATTTTCTTCATTATTTTCTTAATTTTTCTTCATTGTGTTTTTATTTTCATTTTTCTTAATTTTGTTCAAATTTTTTATATTTTCTTCATTTTTGTGTGTTTTGTTCATTATTTCCTTCATTTGTGTTCATTTCAATTTTTTTTCATCATATTTGTACATTTTGTTCATTTTTTCCTTCATTTGTGTTCATTCTGATGCTGTGAGTCCACTCCTCCTTCTGATTGGACCAAACCCCCCCGATCAGCACCAAAATTTAATCATTTCTTCCTTGCGTCAGTATCAACATTTCCTGAAATTTTCATCCAAATCCGTCCATAACTTTTTGAGTTATCTTACACACAGACAGACAAACAGACAAACGCTGGTAAAAACAGAACCTCTTTGGCGGAGGGAATCAATCTTCAATATCTTGTAGAACCTGCTGGGAACTTATTTTGTTTTTTTGTTTTTTTTACCAAGCACTCTGACCATTCATGGTGCAGTTCCACATACATATGTTGAAAATATCCCCATCCCCCAATGATAAAGAATCCTTTTAAAAATTCCTGGATCCAGACAGTGAGCCGGATCATTCCCAAAATCTAATCATTTATTACTCGTCCCATTTCGGACATTTCCTGAAAATTTCATCAAAATCTGTCCATACCTTTGTCAGTTATGTTGCTACTAACCAACCAACCAACAAACAAACCCTGGCAGAAACAGAACCTCCTTGGTGGAGGTAATAACCAAACTGTCATCTCTGTGAGGGAGGATTTCATGTGTTTCCTCAACTGACAAACAGACAGAGCTGATCGTCTGGGCCTGTAAAAGTCGGACCACACTGTTTTCTCATGATTATTCGAACAAAAACGTTTTATTAACTAGTATGTTGTCAATATTCGTCCTCTAAAATGACTAATTTTGTTTGCTCTGTACGCAGATGCCAGTCCTTTCGATCAGTGGGATGACGGGATAGAATTAAGAAAGGTAATGACTCATTTATTTCTTTTGTTTTCATTGACTCTCTGCAGGGTCATAGTTGCAGCTACATGCACATTCAGATAATTTGTTTTCCACAGCATGACTGCATGTGTTTGAGCTCATTAACCCATAAACACCTGGTTCTACTTTTGTGGCAGTTCCCAAATAATTTTTTTTCTCTATATTTAGCTTTTCTTAAGTGATTTATTGTCATTTATTACGACATAATCCTCTGTAGTTTGCTTTTTTTTTTTGGTGAAAATAATATATTTTCCTATATGTAATTTACTGATCATATAGATCAAGGATGTCAAACTCATTTTCATTCAGGTTCCACATTCAGCCCAATTTGATCTGCAGTGGAGCGAACCAGAAAAATAAAGACAGAATAACCTAGAAATAATGACAACTGACAATTTTTGTCTTTGTTTTAGTGCAAAAAACCCCATTAAACTATGAAAATACTTACTTTTATAAACTATTCAAACAAAAAAGATGTGAATAACCTGAAAAAAATGAAATTTCTGAAGAAAAATAAGTGCAAATTTAACAGTATTCTGCCTCAACTTCTCATTAGTCCATGTGCATTCTGGATCAGATCTACAAAGACACTAAACACTGAGGAACAGGAAGAACAGAGTTCAAACTGGACTGAATTTTCTTTAGACATTTCAGGTTGTTCATATTTGTTCAGGTTATTCACATTTTATTGTTACAGGATAGTTTGTAAATGTAAATATTTTCATAATTTAATGTTATTTTTAGCACTAAAACAAAGAAAAAAAATTGAAGTTGTTAATTCTAGATTTTTTTGGGCTTAATTCAAGATTTTTTTTGCTAAATTTGAGATTTTTTTTGGCTTAATTCAAGATTTTTTGCTAAATTTGAGATTTTTTTTTGCGTAATTCAAGATTTTTTTACTTTATTGAAGATTTTTTTTGGCTTAATTCAAGATTGTTTTTTAACTTAATTGAAGATTTTTTTTTGGTTAAATTCAAGATTTTTTTTTACTTAATTGAAGATTTTTTTTTTTTGCTTAATTCAAGCTAAACATTTTTTGTGCTCAGTTCAATTCAAGACTGGAATTTTTGCACTTGGCAAATTCATCCCACAGGCCGGATTGGACCCTTTGGTGGGTTGGTTTTGACCCCTGGGCCGCATGTTTGACACCTGTGATATACAGGGTGGGGAAGCAAAATGTACAATATTTTGAGGCAGGGATTGAAAGACAGTGTATGACCAATTAGTTTATTGAAAGTCATGAGAATTTATTTGCCACAAGAAAATGTCCATAATAGAAAATGTTTTTATTCTATGTGTCCTCCTTCTTTCTCAATAACTGCCTTCACACGCTTCCTGAAACTTGCGCAAGTGTTCCTCAAATATTGGGGTGACAACTTCTCCCATTCTTCTTTAATAGTATCTTCCAGACTTTCTGGTAATAGTTTTGCTCATAGTCATTCTCTTCTTTCCATTATAAACAGTCTTTATGGACACTCCAACTATTTTTGAAATCTCCTTTGGTGTGACGAGTGCATTCAGCAAATCACACACTCTTTGACGTTTGCTTTCCTGATTACTCATATGGGCAAAAGTTTGTGAAAAGGTATGGATAATAGTGTTAGGTATGATTATGACATCAGTATATGTTTGGGTTCAAAACAACTGACGTAGTGTCTGCTGAGAAAAAACAACTAAATGTTCATTGTACATTTTGCTTCCCCACCCTGTAGATGTTCATGAAAGCTCAGATTAAAGCTGATGGTAATTACATCAAAAACAGAGAAAACTGAACAAAAAATGAATTTTCAGAAAAATACATCATTAACTGAATATAATCCAAGTGTGTCCACCCACTGTCATTGATCCAACTCCATGGATTTTACTGGTGAATCAATGTTGGAGAAGATGACGGTGTTTCCACGGTAACTATGGAGCCTCTGAACATCCAAATATGGTCATATGTGATGACCATGAAAAGATGAAGAACTGTATTTTATACCAGTTATTTCCATGTATTCATAGGATTAGTGGATCAGCAGGTATTGAACAGTTTAGATCAGCAGATGGTTTTGGTCGTTGGTCGTTGTTTGGGTCTTTAAGGGCTAATGTGAAATGATTTCAGGCTGTGAGTTTGAGGAAAACAAGAACCATGAGTTCAACCAGATACATCCTCTGTTTTTACATCGTAGTGCAGGGGTTTCAAACTCATTTTAGTTCAGGGCCGTATCCTCCCAGTTTGATTTGCAGTGAGCCGGACCAGTAAAATAATAACATAATAATATATAAATAATGTCAACTCCAAACATTCCACTGTGTTTTATAGTGAAAAAAGTCAAATTACATCATGGAAACATTTACATCTATAAACTGTCCTTTTAAAAATGTGAATAACATGAACAACCATGAAAAAAATGAAATATTATTAAGAAAAAGAAGTGCAATTTTAACTCTATTCTGCCTCTGCTTATCATTTGTAAATGTGCATTAAAACTTACAGATCACAATGGATCTGCAAATACACCAAATATTTGAGTAAATGGCAGAATATTAGTAAAATTACACTTACTTCTCTTAGGACATTTTGAATTTTTCTTACTTTTTGTGAAAGGCTAGTTTGTAAATGTACACAATTTCATGTAATTTATCTTTTTTACACTAAAACAAAGAGGAAAAATTTGGAATTGTCATTATTCACAGGTTTTTATGGTAGTATTTTACTGATCTGACCCACTTGAGACTAAAGCAGGGCTTTATATGACCCCGAAAGTAAAAGTTAATGACTAAAGTTGACTGTTAATATCTTCAGTGTAATTTTTGCATTTCACTAATTCATCCTACGGGCCAGATTGGACCCTTTGGTGGGCCAGATTTGGCCCCTGGGCCGCATGTTTGATACCTGTGGAATAGTATGTTCATCACTGAGTTTTTCAGTTAATGACACCAGATAAATAGCAACTCTAAAATCTAACTCCTAGAAACTGTTCTGAGGTAGTCTGACGGTTAAGATGTGTGTTTATAGCAAAATGTCAATGATCGATCAACCTTTTTAACCAGCCTTTTGAGGTTTTAATCAACCTTATGAGGACTCAGAGTACATAGAACAAAAATACTTTGAGAAAACAGAATTGAAAATATAGTGAATCAGTTACGACAGAACAAGTTATCTTTGCTAATACAGAAAAAATCTAATATTAAAGCTAGATTTTTGACTTACCACAAACAATCTCATAACTATCAAATGTGTAGTTTAATATTTAAGAGAAACAGCCTTAGTCCTGAGTAGGGATGGAACCATATGAACACTTCATATCACAGTTATTGTAACCAAAATTATCACAGTTATCATTATTATTGCAGTATTATTGAAATTGTGCTCAAAATGTTCAAAAAGTACTGATACATACAGTGAAATAATTTAACCAAGTTGTATTTTGGAAAAAAAAAAACAACCAAAAAAAAAACCAAATACAATAATTGGTTCAATGTCCCTTCTGTGTCAGAAACATTCCAATATTAACCCTTAGTGGTCTGAGTCTATTTTGTCTGTTTTTCAGTCCTTTTGATTTGGCCTTTATATACTATAGAAACTAGAAGCACTCGGAGAGCGCAGACCTCCGCCAAGGCTGATCAGTGGCCCCCCCCGTGGGCCCCCCCACGCCAAGGAGGTTATGTTTTTGCCAGGGTTTGTTTGTCTGTCTGTCTGTCTGTTTGTTTGTCTGTCCGTTAGTGTGCAACATAACTCAAAAACTTATGGACAGATTTTGATGAAATTTTCTGGTCTGCGCCCCCCCCCGTGGGCCCCCCCACCCCCGATCACCACCAAAATTTAATCATTTCTTCCTTATCCCATTTCCAACAAACCCTGAAAATTTCATCCAAATCTGTCCATAACTTTTTGAGTTATGTTGCACACTAACGGACAGACAAACAAACAAACAAACAAACAAACCCTGGCAAAAACATAACCTCCTTGGCGGAGGTAACAAATGTTTACTATACCCATGTTTGGGATCTGTTTTTTTCAGCATAACTTCATCTATGTCATCTGTCTATTATTTTTTCACTTTAACCTACTATAAAAACATAAAAGGAAAAAAAACACAAAAAAATATAAACTCCGATTTGAAAAATGTATATACTTTATTGCATAAATAACACACAGAGGCTTAACGAACCATGTCAAAGACTTTAAAAGTGAATATTGGTTCCAAATATTAGGTACAGAAAATTAAAATTGTAATAAATTCAAACTATACTCAAATATTTGACATAAAAGCAGATCTGTACATAGGGTTTTTCCTCTAAAAGTGCGGTAATCAAACACAGTTATCATGAGAATTAGAATTTAAACAGTAATTCTAACCGTCTATGATTTCACCACGGTTTATCGTTGTACCGGTAATCGTTACATCCCTAGTCCTGAGAGTTTCTGGAAGGCCAAGAAGAGTAATTGTAATAATAATGCTATGAGCGTCCACACCCAAGAGTGAAATCAATCAACGAGTTATGGTGATAAACACAACAGAACAATAAGGCTGCGTTTACACGGAGCTGAGTATCTGGCAAAACGGAAAATTTTCTCTGCACTTGTGCCTATTGTTTACATGACAACTAACGGCCATGTGTACTGAATCGATGGTTTGTAAAACCTCAGGCCAAACTGTAAACCTCCATTTTTGCATTTGTGTGTAAACAGAGGACAAGGCAAGGCAGGTTTATTTCTACAGCACATTTCATGTACAAGACAATTCAAAGTGCTTCACATAAAACATTAAAAACATTACAGCAGAAGACATGAGAAAAACAAACAAACAAACAAACAAACATCAGATAAACAGATAAAACAGATAAAAAGTTTTAGCTTAAAAGAACCAGTGCAGATCTGAACTGATGAATCCAAACTGTATTCAAATGCAGCTGAGAACAGGTGGGTCTTAACCTGGGTTTAAATAAACTGAGTGTTTCAGCTGATCTGAGGTTTTCTGGGAGTTTGTTCCGGACATGTGGAACATAGAAGGAAACGGAGATTTCAGATGGATGTCATAGTTTCCAAAGGAAATATTCGACCACGTCACATGTGAGGATACAGTCTAGAAGAAGAGCATGGAGCTGATGAGTGAAGTTCCAAGTATTAAAGGAGAAAAGAAGGACATTTGGTGCTAGCGAATGTTAGCATCTTAGCTAATTAGCGCCCACTACATCTGCTAAACAGGATCTTCATGTATGTACTTGATCTAGAATAAGGCTTTTATGAGGTGTTTCCACATCTTCATACTTCATATTTTGTTTATCAGTCCTTTATCTGTTCAGTGGAAGGTAAATGAAGTCATAATTTACGTCCGTGCACAGCGGTCTTCATGAACTAAAGACAAAACAAGACTGAAAAATAGACCGCAGCTGTTGACGATGACAGAATGAACATGACTGGACTCAACAGAGTTCAAACTCTTTTCCATCTGCTCCAGTTCATCACAAAAGGAGTTTGTGATGATAAAAAAAAGTCACCGGCTCATCCATTCGTATTGTATTGGTTGCTTGTCTCGGATTTGTTTGGACCAGTACTGGGATAACTACATCCCCATTAGGGCCGTGTATCGGCAAGAATCTGGCGATACGATACAAATCACAATACAAGGATCACGATATGATATCATGATATATCACAGTACTGTTAAAATGCAATTTTTTTTTGTTTCTTTTTTTAAATGTTTATTTCCTTGAAGAATTGAATTACAGCAGAAATCTGCACAAATACTAAACACATTTTTATTTGATTCCAACAGGATCTAATGTTCTATCACCAAATGTTCAAACTGTGTTCAAACTGAAATTCTGTTTCACAGACATTCCAGTTTCAGATCCTGTTCAAATGTTCAGATTTTATTAGTTCACAACTAACATCAGAACAGTACAATCCCAACAAAGGAACAAACATTATTTAATAAGAGTGTTAAATAATAATAAATAAAAGAAAAACAAAAAAGAAAAACCAAAAAACAAAAATGAACTTCCACAATATCTGCATTTGAATAAATACCTAAAATATCAATACAGTACTTTTTAATATCGATACAGTATTGTGAAATGAAATATCGCGATATACTGCAGAACCGATATTTTCTTACAGCCCTAATGCCCTTAGGTTCATAGCAGAAGAAACATTTTGTTGTGATTGTTTTTAGGATTGTGATTCTTTAATGGTACTGGATGGTCTCACCACTGCCCTCTGCAGACATGCTCTTAACAGGCTGTGAAAACGCAGATTTTTCTGAAAACAGTCACGTCTGCTCAAGGGTTTTTTTTTGTTTTTTTTTTAACATAGAAGGGGAAATATCTGTTTCTTAAAATACCCTGATATGTCAGTAAACGTAGCCTCTATAAACGTATAACATGTCACATTTTCTCACCTTTTGGGGGGTCATGAGTGTGCTCAAATCTACCCCCGCTACCACCTGATGAGTGTGGGGTACAACATGGATGTGTCATCAGTTCATCACAGTCATTCAACCGTTCACACTCACACCTACAGGTCATTTAGATTGACCAGTTAACCCAGTGTTTTTCAACCTTGGGGTCAGGACCCCAAATGGGGTCACCTGGAATTCAGATGGGGTCGCCTGAAATTTCTAGTAACTGATAAAAAAAAAAAAAAAAAAAAATCACTAATAAAAAATCTATGGTGAGTTGACAGAGACAATCCAAATCCATAACAGACATGACAAACTGTGGTTGTGAAACTGCAGCACTGTGGTTCTGTTTCTGTGTCAAATGTTCATTGTGGTCAGTTTCAGATGCTGCAGCTCTTTCATAATTCATAGTTTCAGTTCTGGTTTGTTCAGTATTAATTGTCCTCCTTGTAAATCCCAGCTGGACTGACTGGACAGATCCTGACCAAGGAAAATCCCATTCTCCCTTTGTGCAGTAATCTACACCTGGATTTACTGCCTCTGTCCACAATAACAGACATTATATAGACTAAATGTCCTCTAAAATTAATGTTTATTTGCAACATATTATAGCAAACTATTATCTGACCAAAAACAAATTAATTTTGGCCAAAAAAATGTCTGGGTTTTGAATGTCTGAGGTCACCAGATATGTGTGATGTTAAAATGGGGTCAGGAGCCAGAAAAGTTTGGAACCAGTGAGTAAACCTGTGAAGACAGAAGCCATGCCAGCTCCACTCAGACACACCCCTGTTGGCGTCAGACCCAGGACTTTCTTGGCGCTGCACCATGTCACCCATACTAAATATTTCAACACATAATGTTGACATTTATCTGAAACCATCTGCAGAATGTATTCACAAAGGCCTAGATAATCCCCCACACAGTCAGAAACCCCCCACCCTGCTCTCACTGATTGTAACTTCATTACTAATAATGGAATTTGTCTGCACTTGAACGTCTGGCCTCAGCTGCTTTTATGAAAACAGTGTGGGTGAAAAGAAGAGGATTAAAGGAAGACTGGCTAAATAAAAGCTAAAATAGTAATATTAGGTATTAACCCTTTCATGCATAGTGGTCACCACAGTGGACAGCTGTTCAAAGCTGTTCTCTTGTTTATTCATGGGTTTTGTTGTTTTAGTTCCATATCAGCCAACACAGTGGACGCTTATGCGTCATCACATACACTGTAAGTCACACATACTGTAACTGTGCTGTTCTAGATAAACCTGATCTGCACTAACATGTTTCAGTGTAAGTCAATTATTTGTTAGAAAAAAAAGTTGTTTTTTTTTTGTTTTTTTTTACATATTATCTCCATGAAAAGAGTAATAATTAGCATTAGAATATGTAAAAATGTGAGAAAACATCAGATTTTATTTCATTGTTTTAATATCAATTTCTGATATTGGGTTTTAAACACGTTTCTTTACTTCAAAAATTAAATGCATGGACATTTTTGTAACTTCATGAAAAAAAACCCAACTTGATCACATTGTTTTTTTCATACCTATGGAGGAATAAAAACACTCAAGAAAAAAAAATCTTGACTAAGGTTCTCATAATTAATGCATGAAAGGGTTAAATAGACATGGTGAAGGTGACAGAGGCTTCATTTGGATGTAGGGATGGGAAATGATAAGAATTTAGTGATTCCGATTCCATTATTGGTTTTGCTTATCGATCTGATTCCTTATCAATTCTCTTATTGATTCTCATTGGGTGAAGGAATAAAAGAGTACAAACAGGTGTGTTTGCATGAACTGTCTGTTATATTTCCATCTGCACAGAAAATAGAACATATACAGAATGAACAAATAATAACAGATGATGCCGGGCCTGGTTGGGGGGGGGGGGGGGGGGGGGGGGGGGGGGTGACAGTGAAACTCCAGACTCTTCACTAATTCCTCTATTTCCTCATTTCCACTACATGGAACCAGTTCGACTCTGCTTGTCTCCTGTTGTTGTGCTCCTCATTTCCTTTCCCCTACCTTCAGAAACTTGTATTTGAGGGGGTACGACGTTTGTTGCTTGCACCAGAACCAGAACTGGGCCCAGATGACGGTCTGGTGTTCACTCTGCCGCTAGATTCACAAGCACCGCTGAGTAGAGAATCAAATGAATCACATGTGAACGAATGTTTGAACAGACTGGAGGGATTCCACCTTTAGAAGAAATGGAAGTTTTGACAGAGTTCAACTGGACCTGATGTGGTCTGTTTGGACCTGATGTGGTCTGTTTGGACCTGGTGTGGTCTGTGTAGACCTGGTGTGGTCTGTTTGGACCTGGTGTGGTCTGTTTGGACCTGGTGTGGTCTGTTTGGACCTGGTGTGGTCTGTGTGGACCTGGTGTGGTCTGTTTAGTCCGTTTTTGCTTCAACTCCATGTTGTCTTCGTTCTGACCAAAACAATGCAGCGTACGCGTGATGTCATCACGCATGCGCAACGAAGGTGTAATCGATAAGCAGAATTGTTAAGCAGGCAAATGATTTCATGGAATCGAGCTACTGGGATCCGGTTCTCAAAAAGAACTGGTTCTCAATTCCCATCTTTATTTGGATGGATGTTGACTGGCTGTCTGAATCCATCAAATCACACAGAAAGTTATTCATTGTTTTCACTCTATATCATCGTCATTCCAGTTCTGCTGTGGACTCCATGAATCAGCTGAGGTAGAACAATAACATTCAAAACATTATGTTTTCATTCTTGGTGTGGATGGCCATTTAGAATGTTGGAAGAAAAAAAGAAATAGGACATAAGAATAATATACTATTCATAACTTCTGAGTGAAACATGTTTTGTTTGTTTGTTTGTTTGTTTGTTTGTTTGTTTGTTTGTTTGTTTGCAGGTTCGAGGTATCCAAAACGATAATGATTTGAGTGACGTTTTGTTGAGAGATCCAAATGAGGTAGGCTCAGTCGATAGAAAACACTACAAACATCTTCCTAGCACTAACAGAGACATGAACTCCTGCCCCTTCAGCTCTGCTCCATGGGACCTGATTTCAGACAAAAAAAAAAAAAAAAACGCCACTTACATGATGTTTGTCATTTAACACTTAATTTTATAGTGGAAGACAATCACAGTTTGTGGTAAAACTGACTGAATTATCAGACTAAAAATATCTACATATACAGACTACACCCCTGGACACAGTCTGTTCAGAATCACTAAATGTGTGTCTGCAGCTTCGACACGACCAGACTGTTGGGATGTTCATTTCCTTTAGTACAGGGCTGTCAAACTCATTTAGTTCAGTTTCACATCCAGCTGAATGTGATCTGCAGTGGGCCCAACCAGTAAAATAATAACAGAATAATATATAAATAATGTCAACTCCAAACTTTTCTCTGTTTTAGAGCAAAAAAAGCTCATTTATAATATGAAAAGGTTTACATCTGCAAACTATCCTTTCAAAAGATGTGAATAACATGAACAAACTGAAAAAATCAGTGTAATTTTAACACTATTCTGCCTCAGTTTATCATTTCCACACGTACATTATAACGTACAGATCACAGTGGATCTACAAACACACAAAACATTTAATAACAGGCAGAATATTGTTAAAATTGTAGTTGCTTCTCTTAAGACATTTCAGGTTGTTCACATTTGTTCAGGTTATTCACATTTTTTGCAAAATTATATTTTGTTTTAGTGTAAATATATGAAAATATTTACATTTACAAAGAGACAAATGTGGAGTTGTTATTATTTTTATGTTATTCTGATAGGATTTGACTGGTCCTGCCAGTGGAGATGGAACTGGTCTGAATGTGGAACCTGAACTAGAAGGGTTGGTAATATCTTATTGTAATTTGTGCATTTCACAAATTCATCCTAAGGGGCGGACTGGACCCTTTGGTGGGCCAGATTTGGCCCCTGGGCCGCACATTTGACACCTGTGATGTAATACTTCACCTGGTTCTCCAAGAATGAGGTCAAATATACAAATGTAATGGGCTGTCCAGTGCAGTCCAGTGAGCTGTTTGACACTAAACTACTTCAGTGTTGCTTCACTGTCTTGATGAACTTTCTTGTTTAGTAAAATTACATTTTAAATTGACAAACATCATATGTGTAAATGGTGGCACAGTTTAAACAGAATACAAAAATGGTTTGTCCCTCATAATAGACCGCCCAGGAAGAGAAAGGACGTCACCTTTTGACAGCTTAGTTATTCGTTTTGTGGTGAATACGTTTTCATATGTGCAAAATAAAAGGGTAGCTATCATATAACTGTGCCTGAAAACTAGTTAGTTTGTTCTTCTTCATTTGTTCAGACTAAGTTAAGCTAACTCACTGCTAGCTTCAGCATTAGTGGACCAGTTTTAGCTAATGAAGGTAATGCACTTACATGTGAAAGTCTTCATCTTTTACATGTTTGATCAATACATGAACAGTTACATGTCATGACATTTAGGTCTGCAAATGAGGGCAAGAGAGAGAAATGTGCTTTTACACCCACAAACAAAATTACAGCGGCATATTAGGGCCAGATGAGAAAATAAAAACACTTGTCACTATGAGAATAAAGTCCTAAAATATTGAGATAAAATCCATAATTTTATGACAATGAAGTTGAATACAAAAAGAGTCATAATTTTAGGAGAATAAAGTCAAAATATTAAGAGAATAAACTTGTAGTTTAAAAAAAAACCCTCATAATTTAATGAAAATAAGGTTGTACTTTTATGAGATTAAAGTCATAATATTTTGGGGATAAACCAACGATATCATGAGAATAAAGTCATAGTTTAAAAAAAAAACAATTCATAATTTAATGAAAATAATGTTGTACTTTTATGAGATTAAAGTCGTAGTATTTTGAAAAGAAATTTGCAATAGTGTGATAAAGAGTCATAATTTAAAACTTGTAAGCCTTAAGCTTTGTTGATGACAGAGTTTGTGGTTACAGCGGAACTCTGAGACTAATGACAATGTGTCGATGGTGGGCGGGGCTAATAGGCTCAGTATTTGGTGGGCGGGGCTAATAGGCTCAGTATTTGATGGGCGGGGCTAATAGGCTCAGTATTTGATGGGCGGGGCTAATAGGCTCAGTATTTTGCCATGTGTGAACCCCAAATGAAAGTGTGACCTCACAAAATGTGCCAAGTTCTCCAGAATGTGACGAGTGCGTACGATTTTATGTAAATTATATTTTTTCCACCTGTTTTTAAATTACGACATTGTTCTTGTAACATTAAGGCTTTATTTTCAAAATTGACATTTAATTTAATCTCATGAAGTATGACATTATTTTTGTTAAATGATTTTTTTTTTAATTATGACTTTATTCTCATAATATTATGGCTTTATTCTCGTAAAATTCTGACTCTTTTTGTATTTGACATTATTCTCATAAAATTACGGGTTTTATGTTGATATTTTACGACTTTATTCTCGTAGTGACAAGTGTTCAAAAAGGAGAAAAAATGCATCAGTGTTTGACAAAAAGTCTGTTGGCTTTGTTATGAGGGTGATTATTTGTTGCTTCATCTCAGATCTTGCTCCTGTGGCCCTTCAGTGTCCTGTGTACATGTCAGGGCTCTCAAACTCCGTTTCTTTCAGGTTCCACATTCAGCCTGATTTGATCTGCAGTGGACTGAACCAGTAAAATAAGAACAGAAAAACCTAGAAATAATGACAACTGCACATTTTTGTCTTTGTTTTACTGCAAAAAAACCCATTAAACGATGAAAATAGTTACTTTTATAAACTATCTAAACAAAAAAGATGTGAATAACCTGAAAAAACTGAAATTTCTTAAGAAAAATAAGTGCAATTTGAATAATATTTTCCCTCCACTCCATGTGCATTCTGGATCAGAACGACAAAGACACTAAACACTGAGGAACAGGAAGAAAAGAGTTCAAACTGGACTGAATTTAATACAGACATTTCAGGTTGGACACATTTGTTCAGTTTATTCACAGTTTATTGTTACAGGAGAGTTTGGAAATGTAAATATTTTCATAATTTAATGTTATTTTTTGCACTAAAACAAAGACAAATATTTGTAGGTGTCATCATTTACAGACATAATGTAATATTATTGTTTCCCATCAAACCCAGTAGTAAATCTGCAGTCGTTCTTCTGTGTGGGTTCTTCTGCTGTTATTATTGGACTGTAGATCAGATTGGTCTGGATGTGGAACCCACACTAACATGAGTTCCACAGCCTGGACTGTGGAATTTAGACACTTTGGAAATTCATCCCAGGGGTGGGACTGGACCCTTTGGTGGGACGTGTGTTTGAGACCGCTGCCCTAGTATGTACCATGTGTTCTAAATGTGACTCAGCTCTGTTGTGATAGTTTTACAGCTTTAATAAACTAACAGTAATCTGAAGTTGTGTTTTTTTGGGTTGTTTTTTTTACAGGAGAACGTCCAGAATGTTTTCAAAAGAGTAAGTCTTATTCCTTCATCAGTTTCAGTGTCCACACGTACTGTATGTTCAGGAGCACAAATGACTTTAAACTGTCCTCTTCCAGTTCCTGTTCCATTACTCTAAAGCACGCAACTCTGTCGGAGCAGTACAGCAAGAGGTGAGTACAGGTACAAGTACAGGCTGAAGTACACTTACATACTGAAGTACAGGCTGAAGTAAACTTACATACGGAAGTACAGGCTGAAGTACACTTACATACTGAAGTACATGCTGAAGTATACTTACATACTGAAGTACATGCTGAAGTACACTTACATACTGAAGTACAGGCTGAAGTACACTTACATACTGAAGTACAGGCTGAAGTACACTTACATACTGAAGTACAGGCTGAAGTACACTTACATACTGAAGTACAGGCTGAAGTACACTTACATACTTAAGTACAGGCTGAAGTAAACTTACATACGGAAGTACAGGCTGAAGTACACTTACATACTGAAGTACATGCTGAAGTATACTTACATACTGAAGTACATGCTGAAGTACACTTACATACTGAAGTACAGGCTGAAGTACACTTACATACTGAAGTACATGCTGAAGTATACTTACATACTTAAGTACAGGCTGAAGTAAACTTACATACTGAAGTACAGGCTGAAGTACACTTACATACTGAAGTACAGGCTGAAGTATACTTACATACTTAAGTACAGGCTGAAGTAAACTTACATACGGAAGTACAGGCTGAAGTACACTTACATACTGAAGTACATGCTGAAGTATACTTACATACTGAAGTACATGCTGAAGTACACTTACATACTGAAGTACAGGCTGAAGTACACTTACATACTTAAGTACAGGCTGAAGTAAACTTACATACTGAAGTACAGGCTGAAGTACACTTACATACTGAAGTACAGGCTGAAGTACACTTACATACTTAAGTACAGGCTGAAGTAAACTTACATACGGAAGTACAGGCTGAAGTAAACTTATATACTGAAGTACAGGCTGAAGTACACTTACATACTGAAGTACAGGCTGAAGTATACTTACATACTGAAGTACATGCTGAAGTACACTTACATACTGAAGTACAGGCTGAAGTACACTTACATACTGAAGTACATGCTGAAGTATACTTACATACTTAAGTACAGGCTGAAGTAAACTTACATACTGAAGTACAGGCTGAAGTACACTTACATACTGAAGTACAGGCTGAAGTATACTTACATACTGAAGTACATGCTGAAGTACACTTACATACTGAAGTACAGGCTGAAGTATACTTACATACTGAAGTACAGGCTGAAGTACACTTACATACTGAAGTACAGGCTGAAGTATACTTACATACGGAAGTACAGGCTGAAGTACACTTACATACTGAAGTACAGGCTGAAGTAAACTTACATACGGAAGTACATGCTGAAGTACACTTACATACTGAAGTACATGCTGAAGTATACTTACATACTGAAGTACATGCTGAAGTACACTTACATACTGAAGTACAGGCTGAAGTACACTTACATACTGAAGTACAGGCTGAAGTACACTTACATACTTAAGTACAGGCTGAAGTACACTTACATACTGAAGTACAGGCTGAAGTACACTTACATACTTAAGTACAGGCTGAAGTACACTTACATACTGAAGTACATGCTGAAGTATACTTACATACTGAAGTACATGCTGAAGTATACTTACATACTTAAGTACAGGCTGAAGTACACTTACATACTGAAGTACATGCTGAAGTACACTTACATACTTAAGTACAGGCTGAAGTACACTTACATACTGAAGTACAGGCTGAAGTACACTTACATACTTAAGTACAGGCTGAAGTACACTTACATACTGAAGTACAGGCTGAAGTACACTTACATACTGAAGTACAGGCTGAAGTACACTTACATACTTAAGTACAGGCTGAAGTACACTTACATACTGAAGTACAGGCTGAAGTACACTTACATACTGAAGTACAGGCTGAAGTACACTTACATACTTAAGTACAGGCTGAAGTACACTTACATACTTAAGTACAGGCTGAAGTAAACTTATATACTGAAGTACAGGCTGAAGTACACTTACATACTTAAGTACAGGCTGAAGTACACTTACATACTTAAGTACAGGCTGAAGTACACTTATATACTGAAGTACAGGCTGAAGTACACTTACATACTTAAGTACAGGCTGAAGTACACTTACATACTGAAGTACAGGCTGAAGTACACTTACATACTGAAGTACAGGCTGAAGTACACTTACATACTTAAGTACAGGCTGAAGTACACTTACATACTGAAGTACAGGCTGAAGTACACTTACATACTGAAGTACAGGCTGAAGTACACTTACATACTGAAGTACAGGCTGAAGTACACTTACATACTGAAGTACAGGCTGAAGTACACTTACATACTGAAGTACAGGCTGAAGTAAACTTATATACTGAAGTACAGGCTGAAGTACACTTACACACTGAAGTACAGGCTGAAGTACACTTACATACTGAAGTACAGGCTGAAGTAAACTTACATACTTAAGTACAGGCTGAAGTACACT
This sequence comes from Sphaeramia orbicularis, assembly GCF_902148855.1. Classification (NCBI taxonomy): domain Eukaryota; kingdom Metazoa; phylum Chordata; class Actinopteri; order Kurtiformes; family Apogonidae; genus Sphaeramia; species Sphaeramia orbicularis. Next base: position 56,815,534 of record NC_043977.1, on the reverse strand, counting down.
TACATACTGAAGTACAGGCTGAAGTACACTTACATACTGAAGTACAGGCTGAAGTACACTTACATACTTAAGTACAGGCTGAAGTACACTTACATACTTAAGTACAGGCTGAAGTACACTTATATACTGAAGTACAGGCTGAAGTACACTTACATACTTAAGTACAGGCTGAAGTACACTTACATACTGAAGTACAGGCTGAAGTACACTTACATACTTAAGTACAGGCTGAAGTACACTTACATACTGAAGTACAGGCTGAAGTACACTTACATACTGAAGTACAGGCTGAAGTACACTTACATACTTAAGTACAGGCTGAAGTACACTTACATACTGAAGTACAGGCTGAAGTACACTTACATACTGAAGTACAGGCTGAAGTACACTTACATACTTAAGTACAGGCTGAAGTACACTTACATACTGAAGTACAGGCTGAAGTACACTTACATACTGAAGTACAGGCTGAAGTACACTTACATACTGAAGTACAGGCTGAAGTACACTTACATACTGAAGTACAGGCTGAAGTACACTTACATACTTAAGTACATGATGAAGTACACTTACATACTGAAGTACAGGCTGAAGTACACTTACATACTTAAGTACAGGCTGAAGTACACTTACATACTGAAGTACAGGCTGAAGTACACTTACATACTGAAGTACAGGCTGAAGTACACTTACATACTGAAGTACAGGCTGAAGTACACTTACATACTTAAGTACAGGCTGAAGTACACTTACATACTTAAGTACAGGCTGAAGTACACTTATATACTGAAGTACAGGCTGAAGTACACTTACATACTTAAGTACAGGCTGAAGTACACTTACATACTGAAGTACAGGCTGAAGTACACTTACATACTTAAGTACAGGCTGAAGTACACTTACATACTGAAGTACAGGCTGAAGTACACTTACATACTGAAGTACAGGCTGAAGTACACTTACATACTTAAGTACAGGCTGAAGTACACTTACATACTGAAGTACAGGCTGAAGTACACTTACATACTGAAGTACAGGCTGAAGTACACTTACATACTTAAGTACAGGCTGAAGTACACTTACATACTGAAGTACAGGCTGAAGTACACTTACATACTGAAGTACAGGCTGAAGTACACTTACATACTGAAGTACAGGCTGAAGTACACTTACATACTGAAGTACAGGCTGAAGTACACTTACATACTTAAGTACATGATGAAGTACACTTACATACTGAAGTACAGGCTGAAGTACACTTACATACTTAAGTACAGGCTGAAGTACACTTACATACTGAAGTACAGGCTGAAGTACACTTACATACTGAAGTACAGGCTGAAGTACACTTACATACTTAAGTACAGGCTGAAGTACACTTACATACTGAAGTACAGGCTGAAGTACACTTACATACTGAAGTACAGGCTGAAGTACACTTACATACTGAAGTACAGGCTGAAGTACACTTACATACTTAAGTACAGGCTGAAGTACACTTACATACTGAAGTACATGCTGAAGTACACTTACATACTGAAGTACAGGCTGAAGTACACTTACATACTTAAGTACAGGCTGAAGTACACTTACATACTGAAGTACAGGCTGAAGTACACTTACATACTTAAGTACAGGCTGAAGTACACTTACATACTGAAGTACAGGCTGAAGTACACTTACATACTGAAGTACAGGCTGAAGTACACTTACATACTTAAGTACAGGCTGAAGTACACTTACATACTGAAGTACAGGCTGAAGTACACTTACATACTGAAGTACAGGCTGAAGTACACTTACATACTTAAGTACATGATGAAGTACACTTACATACTGAAGTACAGGCTGAAGTACACTTACATACTTAAGTACAGGCTGAAGTACACTTACATACTGAAGTACAGGCTGAAGTACACTTACATACTGAAGTACAGGCTGAAGTACACTTACATACTGAAGTACAGGCTGAAGTACACTTACATACTTAAGTACAGGCTGAAGTACACTTACATACTGAAGTACAGGCTGAAGTACACTTACATACTGAAGTACAGGCTGAAGTACACTTACATACTTAAGTACATGATGAAGTACACTTACATACTGAAGTACAGGCTGAAGTACACTTACATACTTAAGTACAGGCTGAAGTACACTTACATACTGAAGTACAGGCTGAAGTACACTTACATACTGAAGTACAGGCTGAAGTACACTTACATACTTAAGTACAGGCTGAAGTACACTTACATACTGAAGTACAGGCTGAAGTACACTTACATACTGAAGTACAGGCTGAAGTACACTTACATACTGAAGTACAGGCTGAAGTACACTTACATACTTAAGTACAGGCTGAAGTACACTTACATACTGAAGTACAGGCTGAAGTACACTTACATACTGAAGTACAGGCTGAAGTACACTTACATACTTAAGTACAGGCTGAAGTACACTTACATACTGAAGTACAGGCTGAAGTACACTTACATACTTAAGTACATGATGAAGTACACTTACATACTGAAGTACAGGCTGAAGTACACTTACATACTTAAGTACAGGCTGAAGTACACTTACATACTGAAGTACAGGCTGAAGTACACTTACATACTGAAGTACAGGCTGAAGTACACTTACATACTGAAGTACAGGCTGAAGTACACTTACATACTGAAGTACAGGCTGAAGTACACTTACATACTTAAGTACAGGCTGAAGTACACTTACATACTGAACTACAGGCTGAAGTACACTTACATACTGAAGTACAGGCTGAAGTACACTTACATACTTAAGTACATGATGAAGTACACTTACATACTGAAGTACAGGCTGAAGTACACTTACATACTTAAGTACAGGCTGAAGTACACTTACATACTGAAGTACAGGCTGAAGTACACTTACATACTGAAGTACAGGCTGAAGTACACTTACATACTTAAGTACAGGCTGAAGTACACTTACATACTGAAGTACAGGCTGAAGTACACTTACATACTGAAGTACAGGCTGAAGTACACTTACATACTGAAGTACAGGCTGAAGTACACTTACATACTGAAGTACAGGCTGAAGTACACTTACATACTTAAGTACAGGCTGAAGTACACTTACATACTGAAGTACAGGCTGAAGTACACTTACATACTGAAGTACAGGCTGAAGTACACTTACATACTGAAGTACAGGCTGAAGTACACTTACATACTTAAGTACAGGCTGAAGTACACTTACATACTGAAGTACAGGCTGAAGTACACTTACATACTGAAGTACAGGCTGAAGTACACTTACATACTTAAGTACATGATGAAGTACACTTACATACTGAAGTACAGGCTGAAGTACACTTACATACTTAAGTACAGGCTGAAGTACACTTACATACTGAAGTACAGGCTGAAGTACACTTACATACTGAAGTACAGGCTGAAGTACACTTACATACTGAAGTACAGGCTGAAGTACACTTACATACTTAAGTACAGGCTGAAGTACACTTACATACTGAAGTACAGGCTGAAGTACACTTACATACTGAAGTACAGGCTGAAGTACACTTACATACTTAAGTACATGATGAAGTACACTTACATACTGAAGTACAGGCTGAAGTACACTTACATACTTAAGTACAGGCTGAAGTACACTTACATACTGAAGTACAGGCTGAAGTACACTTACATACTGAAGTACAGGCTGAAGTACACTTACATACTTAAGTACAGGCTGAAGTACACTTACATACTGAAGTACAGGCTGAAGTACACTTACATACTGAAGTACAGGCTGAAGTACACTTACATACTGAAGTACAGGCTGAAGTACACTTACATACTGAAGTACAGGCTGAAGTACACTTACATACTGAAGTACAGGCTGAAGTACACTTACATACTGAAGTACAGGCTGAAGTACACTTACATACTGAAGTACAGGCTGAAGTACACTTACATACTTAAGTACATGATGAAGTACACTTACATACTGAAGTACAGGCTGAAGTACACTTACATACTTAAGTACAGGCTGAAGTACACTTACATACTGAAGTACAGGCTGAAGTACACTTACATACTGAAGTACAGGCTGAAGTACACTTACATACTTAAGTACAGGCTGAAGTACACTTACATACTGAAGTACAGGCTGAAGTACACTTACATACTGAAGTACAGGCTGAAGTACACTTACATACTTAAGTACAGGCTGAAGTACACTTACATACTTAAGTACAGGCTGAAGTACACTTACATACTGAAGTACAGGCTGAAGTACACTTACATACTGAAGTACAGGCTGAAGTACACTTACATACTTAAGTACATGATGAAGTACACTTACATACTGAAGTACAGGCTGAAGTACACTTACATACTTAAGTACAGGCTGAAGTACACTTACATACTGAAGTACACACTGGAGTGAACAAAGATGCATGTTCTGTCCAGAGAACTGACTCACAGTTTAAAGGTGCTGCAGACTGTCATGTCCAGTTTTCCTCACGTCTGTCCGTCCTCAGTCATATCCTCAGTGTCATGTGTCTGTTCGTCTGTCTGTCAGTACTCAGCTGAACCTCTTGAACAGTTTCTTAGTTCCATCCACCAGAAACAAACCATGTGTTTACATTCAGAGCCGGGAGGGAACTCGGGTATTGTCGGAATTTTGTCGCGACGTGCATTGTGGGAAACGGAGGCTCGTGCAGCCACCTGACCACGACAGCGGCAGTGCAACCACATGGTCTTATATGGATGAACAAACACGACGTGGAAACGGCTGGAGGAACATGCACAGAGGGAAGGGAGCTCCTGCTGTTTCCACGTCATGTCTGTTCCAGCTGCTGCTGTCAGGCGGCTGCACGAGCCTTCGTTTTCCACAATGCACATCACAACAAAATTCCTCAGGTTTGTAAACACATGGTTTGTTTCTGGTGGATGGAACTAAGAAACTGTTCACTGTCATGGAAGAGATTCAGCTGAGTAATGACAGACAGACGAACAGATTCATGATACTGAGGATATGACTGAGGATGGACAGATCTGAGGAAAAACTGGACACCAAAGTGTCCTGCACCTTTAATTTAGTTTATTTTCTTTGATTTGGACATCACAAGTCCATGGAGACTGTCCCAGAGGACAGAGCAGATGCTTTGCTTGGCTGTGTAATAGCACGTGTTAGTGTTCAGCACCAGTTAATGAACTATTCATGCATTTAAAGTTAAATGTTAAATGTCACACACGGTCAAAAATGTAGGCAGCTGTACCACAACTAAAAACATGCATAAGCTCTTTATAATCCAAGTTTTTACTGATTTCATATACATCATTTTAACAGTCAACACTTTGCAGCCTCTACAGCCACGGGAATGAAACCGAAAACCAGGAATAGCATTACATCACAATAATACTAAAATAAAATGTCCAAATTAAAGAGGATACACAAGCAAAGGTGTCAGAAAAATGGACAATGATGACTGGGAGTACAGCTGGTGTGGGCTGCTGCCTTATCAGTACAGACAGCTGCCTGTCAGCCAGCTGAGCCCATAAAAAAAGAGAATGAATGAATAAATGAATAAATGAATGAATGAATGAATGAATGAATGAATGAATAAATAAATAAAATAAAATAGAAATTTTCAAAACTTCAGTCACTACTCAAAACTCACCTGTTCAAACTAGCATTTTCTACAGCTCCTGTGTTCTTTTGTTTTGTTTGGGAAGTGTCTTTGAGTGTCCAAAAAAGTGGTTTATAAGTGTGATGTATTATTATTATTATTAATAATAATAATAATAATAATAATAATAATAATAATAATAATAATAATAATAATAATAATAATACATTTTATTTGTATAGCCCTTTTCATGGAACTCAAAGACACTTTTCATACAGCAGATTAAAACAGGAATCAAAACACATTAAAGAGATAAAAGCAGGTGCAGAAGGCAGGTGTATAAATATAAAACAGTTAAACATTAAAAGCAATCTTAAATCATTATTATTATTATTATTATTATTATTATTATCATTGTTGTTGTTGTTGTTATTATATTACAATTTTTAAAAAAAGAAAATAACACATCTTGTATAAAATAAAATAAGATACAGAATTTTAGAAAATACCATAATTTCAGTTAAATGTAGAAAGTGCAGCCTGTGAATGAAGCCAAACTGATTGTACTGTTGTATTTAAAGTCTTTTTTTTTTTTTTTAAATACATCCTCATCTATGCAGACTTTTGCTTTTGGAAAGTTAATTCATTTACATTCATTTTAAAGACCCTGGGTATTTTTTGGTGGATTAAAAATGTCAGTGTTATTTGTCGTAACTGGTCTCTTTCCTCCTTTTTTTTTTTTTTTTCCCTCTCTTTCCTCTCTCAGTCCCACTCAGTTCACCCTCTGATGCGACTCTCCCCCAAACTTTCCCAGAGAAGAAAGAAGAAGGTGTTACTTTTGGTATGAACATTCAAATATTCCATCAGTTCTGAATCCTTTTGGCTAATTATTTCTGCACATAAAAACCATGGACTGAACATAACCTGTAAAATGTGAACTGCTTCTATCATGGACCACTGCTGTCTGCTGCAGGGTTGAATGTCATGTACCTGTTGGATTCTGTAATTCAGTTTGGACAAATGGACAATATGTTTTTTTTAATCATTCTAAACAGGATATGTTGGTGTAGAATGTTTTCACCCACACAGACCCAGTACTAATTTTGCAGTTCCAAAATATTTTTTCTTTACATTTAACTTTTCTTATGTGATTTATCACCATTTATTATAATTTTATCCTGTGTGTTTTGCGTAGTTTTTCAGTAAAATCAGGTATTTTTCTGTGTTTAATTCACTGATCATGTAGATGTTCATAAAAGCTCAGAGTAAATTCAAAGGCTATATTAAAACTGAAAAAAACTGTAGAAAAAGTGACTTTTTCAGTCAAATCTCTCCTGAACTGAACACAAACCCAGTGTGTCCGTCCACTGTCACTGATCCGACTGCACGGGTTTGACTGGAGAATGAATGCTGTAGAAGATGACATTTGTTGTCTGTTTTGTTCTTTTTTTTTTCTTTCATTTTGTTCAGTTTGTGGCTTATTTTATTAATATTACTTATTTTGTTGATTTCATAATCATATTTGTTCATTTTTTTAAAATCACTTTGCCTCTTTTTGTTCATTTTGTCGCTTATTTTATTATTTTTTTCCTTTATTTTAGTCCAATTTTTTGCTTATTTTTCCACATTATTTATTTTGTAGGGTTTTTTTATTCATTTTTGTTCATTTTCATCCACTGTCATTGATCCAACTCTATGGGTTTTACTGGGGAATCAATGTTGGAGAAGATGATGGTGTTTCCATGGTAACTACGGAGCCTCTGAACATCCAAATATGGTCATATCTGATGACCATGAAAAGATGAAGAACTGTATTTGACACCAATTATTGACATGGACTGATAGGATTAATGGATCAACAGGAATTAAACAGTTTAGATCAGTAGATGGATTAGGTTAAAGGTGGACGTTTGGGTCTTTAAGGGTTAAAGGTGGACGTTTGGGTCTGTAAGGGTTAAAGGTAGACGTTTGGGTCTTTAAGGGTTAAAGGTGGACGTTTGGGTCTGTAAGGGTTAAAGGTGGACGTTTGGGTCTTTAAGGGTTAAAGGTGGACGTTTGGGTCTGTAAGGGTTAAAGGTGGACGTTTGGGTCTTTAAGGGTTAAAGGTGGACGTTTGGGTCTGTAAGGGTTAAAGGTGGACGTTTGGGTCTTTAAGGGTTAAAGGTGGACGTTTGGGTCTGTAAGGGTTAAAGGTGGACGTTTGGGTCTGTAAGGGTTAAAGGTGGACGTTTGGGTCTGTAAGGGTTAAAGGTGGACGTTTGGGTCTTTAAGGGTTAAAGGTGGACGTTTGGGTCTGTAAGGGTTAAAGGCGGACGTGTGGGTCTTTAAGGGTTAAAGGTGGACGTTTTGGTGTCTAAGGGTTAAAGGTGGACGTTTGGGTCTGTAAGGGTTAAAGGTGGACGTTTGGGTCTGTAAGGGTTAAAGGTGGACGTTTGGGTCTTTAAGGGTTAAAGGAGGACGTTGGGTCTTTAAGGGTTAAAGGTGGACGTTGGGTCTGTAAGGGTTAAAGGTGGACGTTTGGGTCTGTAAGGGTTAAAGGTGGACGTTTGGGTCTTTAAGGGTTAAAGGTGGACGTTTGGGTCTGTAAGGGTTAAAGGTGGACGTTTGGGTCTGTAAGGGTTAAAGGTGGACGTTTGGGTCTTTAAGGGTTAAAGGTGGACGTTTGGGTCTGTAAGGGTTAAAGGTGGACGTTTGGGTCTGTAAGGGTTAAAGGTGGACGTTTGGGTCTTTAAGGGTTAAAGGAGGACGTTTGGGTCTTTAAGGGTTAAAGGTGGACGTTTGGGTCTGTAAGGGTTAAAGGTGGACGTTTGGGTCTGTAAGGGTTAAAGGTGGACGTTTGGGTCTTTAAGGGTTAAAGGTGGACGTTTGGGTCTGTAAGGGTTAAAGGTGGACGTTTGGGTCTGTAAGGGTTAAAGGTGGACGTTTGGGTCTTTAAGGGTTAAAGGTGGACGTTTGGGTCTGTAAGGGTTAAAGGTGGACGTTTGGGTCTGTAAGGGTTAAAGGTGGACGTTTGGGTCTTTAAGGGTTAAAGGTGGACGTTTGTTTAATTCAGTTCAAGACTGTGGAATTTTTGCACTTGACAAAAACATCCCAGGGGCTGAACTGGACCCTTTGGCGGGCCACATTTGGCCCCTGGGCCACATGTTTGATCCCCCTGCTCTATGGTCTTATTTCTGTCTTATTGTGTCCCGTTCAGGTGTGTGTTTCTGGGGGTAGACATTTGGGATCTTTGTGTAACTTCAGCAAATAACAGTGCAGGGGGTGAAAACCTGTCACATGGTGTATGAAGCCATGAATGTGTGTGTTTAACCCTTTCATGCACAGTGGTCACTCCAGTGGTCAGTTCTTCTCCAGCTGTTCTCTTGTATATTCATGGGTTTAGTTGTTTTAGTTCCAGATCAGCCGACACAGTGGACACTTATGCATCGTCTCATAAACTGCAATTCATACCATTAGTGTAACTCTGCTGTTCTTGGTTGGTTCTTGAGTGGAAATCAGTTGTTAATATTTATGTTTTGCATATTATCTCCATGAAGTGAGTAATAACTGGTATTAGAATATGTTCAAATGTGAGAAAACATCAGGTTAGCTGCATTAAACATGGTTTCATTTCACTGTTTTCAGATCACTTTATGATTTTGGCTTTTAAATACATGTTTCTTTGCTTCCAGAATAAAATTCATGGTGTAGCTGAGTGGACATTTTTGTAAATCTATGAAAAAAAAAAACTCAATCTCATTGTTTTTTTCATGCCTAACGAGGAATAAAAACACTCAAAAAAAAAAACAAAAAAACCTCAACTAAGGTTCTTATAATTCATGCATGAAAGGGTTAAGTTCTAGAGCAGAGGTGTCAAACATGCGGCCCGGGGGCCAAATCCAGCCCACCAAAGGGTCCGGGCTGGCCTGGGGATGCGCGGATACCACTTTTTTCCAGACCGTGTACAAGTACTTACATTTGAGTACTTTCTAATACCGAGTACTGATCCTAGTCCTTAATAATCCCATTCCAGTTCTTAGTTCCTTTTGTAAATGTGCTTTATTGTCGTTGTCATTAGTCTGACTGGAACAAAGTGCTGCTACTGACATTTAATGTGTTGGAATGAGCATTTGTCAGTTAATCCACCAGGGGGCGCCGCTCTGAATTAACCATACTGGACAAATACCACGAAGAAGAGGAAAGTTTAATGAGAAGAAGAAGAAAGTCAGTAATAACAAACCTGTAGACGACAGAGGGAACACTACTGTGATACTAATGTTGCAGCGTTTTCTCTGTAAGGTTTAAAAGTTTAGCTTCAGCAGGAAGAGAAAAGACAAATGAGTGAGAGGTTTGGTTTTCACTTCCACTGGTGGGGGTCCGCACCGCTCCGTACCTCCATAGTATTACACCGGTCAACAACAAATGTATTGTTTCAGTTTTTTGAGCTGATTTAGGATAATTTTGGTGCTGAATCCAAAAATCACATTAATTTTGCTCAATCAGGTCAACTTTCTGAACTCTGCTACATATTGGCTTTTGAACATTTTTGCTTACATTTATGGGCATTTTCACATCATACGATACAAAATTCTTTCATATTTCTTGCAATAAATGAGTTCTGAAGATTTTACTTTTGCCAATTTATGATTAATGTTTTTTTTAATATTACAGGTGAATGAAATGGCTTCGACTAGAAGATCTTGCAAAAATAAGCCTGACGTATTCTGCTCCATCTGCAGTGAATACACCATTGTACCTAACAGGAATCAAGTCACAAGTTTCATAAAGTGTGCTTACCAATCTGATTTTGGTATTAATTATTATATTTTGTGAGAAGATCAAATTTTTCAAAATCAAATTAGCAAAAAAACCTGACCTGATTGAGAAAAACAGATGTCATTTTTGGATTTAGCGGTGCAAAATGGTCCTAATTCACTTGAAAAAACCTAGACAACTTAGGACGACTACCCAGAAAAACTACTGACACATTCAGGATGACTACCCAGGGCAATATCAACATTAGTATCACAGTAGTGTTCCCTCTGTCGTCTACAGGTTTGTTATTACTGACTTTCTTCTTCTTCGTCTTCATTAAACTTTCCTCTTCTTCGTGGTATTTGTCCAGTATGGTTAATTCAGAGCGGCGCCCCCTGGTGGATTAACTGACAAACGCTCATTCCAACACATTAAATGTCAGTAGCAGCACTTTGTTCCAGTCAGACTAATGACAGCGACAATAAAGCATGTTTTCTTTTCTGTCTGTTTTAGTCACATGACACACACAGGAGTCAGTACTTGATTCCATAACCATTGTTTCTGACACCTTTTGATGGTCGAATAATTTTTTCTGCGTCTGAACTAGGGATGCTCCGATACTGATATGAGTATCGGCATTGGCTCGGATACTCAGTGTGTGTGTACTCGCATTCATACTCGTAAAATATATTCGATACAACTGCACCGATACCACTTCTGTCTGTGTGACATTCCCAGTTCAGTGCAGCAGGTACGAGGAGGAGGAATAATGTGTGTGAGTGTGAAGAGTGTGGAGATGGAACCAAAGAAATGAGGGTGATAAAAGTAACGCTGACTGACAGTAGCGTTCAGACACACACAGATACAGACGCAGCCTTCTGTCCGTCCTCTGCGTACATTCCATCTGTTTTCCAGCTGATGGAGGATGAGTACCCAGACAGAGAATACCAGCTGGAGTATGGAGCGGTGCGGACCGCCGCCAGTGGAAGTGAAAACCAAACCTCTCACTCATTTGTCTTTTCTCTTCCTGCTGAAGCTAAACTTTTAAACCTTACCAGAGAAAACGCTGCAACATTAGTATCACAGTAGTGTTCCCTCTGTCGACCACAGGTTTGTTATTACTGACTTTCTTCTTCTTCTTCTTCTTCTTCATTAAACTTTCCTCTTCTTCGTGGTATTTGTCCAGTATGGTTAATTCAGAGCGGCGCCCCCTGGTGGATTAACTGACAAATGCTCATTCCAACACATTAAATGTCAGTAGCAGCACTTTGTTCCAGTCAGACTAATGACAACGACAATAAAGCACATTTACAAAAGGAACTAACAACTGGAATGGGATTATTAAGGACTAGGATCAGTACTCAGTATTGGCAAGTACTCAAATATAAGTACTCGTACTTATCCTCGGTCTGGAAAAAAGTGGTATGGGTGCATCCCTCGTCTGAACACATTCCCTTACTACGATCATGATTTACCGAACAGTAACTGTAGTAGTGTGTGGTCTGAACTACAGAGGTACGCAGTGGACACTCAGCAGCAGCACAAGCAGGTAGTCCAATGAACAAAACATGAACTGAGGTCAAAAAGCCCTGCAGTAACCAACAGAAGACATGATTCACTGATGTCGAAGATTTATTCAGTTCTCCACACACAGCAATGATAACTGAGGGAACATTTGTTGATCCCTTGTTTTACAGAGGATTTATGTTTCTCTGGTTATAGTGATGTGATGGATCTGTGTTTTTTTTTATAACTCAGGGTCTGATTGATCATTTTAAAAAGAAATTAACCTTTCAACATCAGTAAAGAGAAAGTAACAGGCCAAAAAGGCCAACTACTTCCATCGCTGTAGTAAAAAACTAAACTACGCCAGAGTTTCTTCAAGCAAATAACAAAAAAAAAAAAAAAAGACACGTACCGGTAATTAAGCGAGCTAACAGAAATTAAATTGTTCAGCTTCGATTTTCACTGACACTGCCTTTTTATCTCTGTCTTACTAATGATAAGAAGATTAGAGCTCTGCCGGAGGGGATGTTGTAAGAGACAAGATCTGCAAACAAAGGAAAGAAAAATCACACTGAACACTGAAGTGGAGTGGAGCAGCAGACATCCACGCTTCTGGACATCACACCCTAAAAGAAACCCACCAGTGGAGCCACGGCAGCACTTCTGACATGCGTCTCCTTTTACTTGGTTTCCTGATAATAAAAGATTGTGTAAATTTGACACCATAGCATCACACCTCTGCCATGGCTGCCAGGTGTCTTCCTGCTTCTGAATGTTTTTTTTTTTCTTCTTCTGGCACACATCTGGCGTTGTGGCACAGACAAAACATGTCAGAAAACACAAAGAAAACGGTGAAAAGTCTTAAAAGCAAGTCCTTTATAGTCAACAGTGATACAGACAAAAAATGAGCATGACAAATAACTGGCGTTGATTATTGTGGCACAGAGGTGAACTCACACTGCTCTACAGTTGTAGTTGTACATGTACATTTTTGACATATATATCAAACATAATAAAAAATTTGTCTTTGAAGCATTTGTAAAGGTTCATTGTTATTAAAATGACAAAAGGCTGATTGTTCCATTTATCCCACTTTGCCATTAAAAGACTGGCTCCTCCCTCCAGTTGAGTTTCCTGCCCCAAGTGCCCACAAGCAAGACCCAGCAGACACAAACCCGTGACAGGAGCACCACCTTCTGGTCAAAAACTGAAATGCACGTGCTGATAAAAGGAGACGCTGGTCCTCGTCTTACAGCGTTTGTCCTCACGGCCGTTTGTTTAGGGTTCTTTTGTCTCGTCTAATAGTCCTCATCCTCACTGTCACTGTCCTTTCGCGTGGGGAGTGAACTTCTGATCGATGACATGAGCTTGTCTTCGATTTGTTTTCTGGGGTTTTCCTCCAGGTCTGTCTTCACCGCCCCGGTCTCCGACAACCTCCACTCCAGCTCTGAAGGGGACAGACATAAGCAAGGCAGGTTTATTTAGAGCACATTTCATGTACAAGACAATTCAAAGTGCTTTACATCAAACATTAAAAGTATGACAGCAGAAGCAATAAAAAGCATAGGCATGAGAAAAACAAACAAAATCAGATAAACAGATAAAAACCTTCAGCTTAAAAGAATATAAACTATTCAAATGCAGCTGAGAACAGGTGGGTCAGAACAGGTGAGTGTTTCAGCTGATCTGAGGCTTTCTGGGAGTTTGTTCCAGACATGTGGAGCATAGAAGCTGAACGCAGCTTCTCCATGTCTGGTTCTGACTCTGGGAACCAAGGTTCTAGTAGGTTTGGATTTTTCATTATAGTTTAGTTTTGACTTATTTTTCTCTAATTCAGTTTTAATTCATTTTTAGAGCGGGTTTCCTAGTTTTTATTAGTTTTCTTTATTTTCCAAATGCTTAGTTTTAGTTTAGTCGTCTCTTTTCTCTTCTTCTCTGTCGTCGTATTCAAATAAATCCCAGACAGGACTCTGCTGCTTTCTCTCAACTTTAGTCTGCATGTTTCCAGGTAGAGTGGGGACCAGAAGACGACTGGAAACCACAAGTGACGAAGCGTTAACTGTCATATAATGCCCAAGGTTATTATCGTTAACGAAAACTAACAAAAGGAAGAAAACTAGAATTGAAAAAACATTTTCATTAACTGAAATAAATAAAAACTATAATTAAAAGAAAAAAAAAAAAAAAACGCTAACTAACTGAAACTGTATTGTGTGTTTACAAAACTAACTAAAACGTATAAAAATTATGGATAAAATCCCCTTCGTTTTCATCTTTTTTAATGTCGGATTGATACGAAAGCGATTTATTTCCCTCTAGCAATTTTAGCTAGCAGCACCATACGACACTTCACGGTCCGTCACTTCTCGTCACTTGTCATTTAGTCGTCTTCTGGTCCCCACTCTACCTGGAAACATGCAGACTAAAGTTGGGAGAAAACAGCAGAGTCCTGTCTGGGATTTATTTGAATACGACGGCAAAGAAGATAAATATAATTAAAAAAAACACTAAAATTAATACTAAAACTAAACTAAAACTACGCATTTAGAAAAAAATGAAAACTACTAAAAACGAGCAAATCTGCTCTAAAAACAAATTAAAATGAACTGAATTAGAGAAAAGAAAGTCAAAACTAAATAAAACTAAACTATAATGAAAAATCCAGAACTATTATAATCTTGATGGTGCCAGCAGCTAAAATTGCTTGAGGGAAATAAATCGATTTCGTATCAATCTGACATTGACAAAGACGAAAACGAAGGGAATTTTATCCATAATTTTTATCCATTTTAGCTAGATTCATAAGCACACAATACAGTTTCAGTTAGTTATCATTTTTTTCTATTAGTTATAGTTTTTATTTATTTCAGTTAACGAAAATGTTTTTACTATTCTAGTTTTCGTCATTTCATTAGTTTTCGTCAACGATAATAACCTTGCTGGTGGGTTCATACTGGGTCAGGAGGTCCTAAACCATTCACAGCTTTATAGACCAGCAACAGAACTGTAAAGTCTATCCTCTGACGGACAAGCAGCCAGTGTAAAAACATACACAAAAATGGTTAAATACTTCAATCATGAAAACCAAGGAGACCATCAGGATTTGTTTGTTAAACTGCCGTCGCACTAAAACAGTCATTTACCTTTAAAAAAAACAAAACAAAACAAAACAGGAATTTACAGAGATGTTAATGGTTGGCTGTAATGATCCTGGAGTGACACATTAGTAAAGAATGAGGACTGGAACCAGGACCTTCAGGAGTTCACCGTGTCTGCCACCATGTGGAATAGTATTAAAACCAAGACCTAAACCAGGGCTCTCAAACTCACTTTCTTTCAGGTTCCACATTCAGCCCGATCTGATCTCCAGTGGGCCGGACCAGTGAAATAATAACAGAATAACCTATAAATAATGACAACTAGGGGTGTGTATTGGCAAGAATCTGGCAATATAATACAAATCACAATACTAGGATCACAATACGATATATCACGATACTGTTAACAAGGCGATGTTTTTTGTTTTGTTTCTTTTTTTAAAAGATTATTTCCTGGAAAAACTTATAGTGCAGCATTTGGATAAATAAAGTTTTAACATGTGGCTTTACCAGTACAAAAAAAACAAAACAAAAAAACAAATAAATAATGTTTTACAGACATTACAGTTTAAGTTCCTGCTTAAATGTTCGTATTCTGTTGCGAAAAAAATAGTGTTCAGTCCCTGAATCATCCAACATCAGAACATTATTTTTGTGCATTCCCAATAAAAAAAAAACAAACATTTGTCTCTTTCAGACAGTAAAAAGTGCTTTTAAGATTGCAATATCGATATTTTCTTACACCCTTAATGACAACTGCCAATTTTTGTCTTTGTTTTAGTGCAAAAAAACCCCATTAAACTATGAAAATACTTACTTTTATAAACTATCCAAACAAAAAAGATGTGAATAATCTGAAAAAAAGGAAATTTCTTAAGAAAAATAAGTCCAATTTTAACAATATTCTGCCTCCACTTCTCATTTGTCCATGTGCATTATGGATCAGATCTACAAAGACACTAAACACTGAGGAACAGGAAGAAAATAATTAAAATTGTGCAGAATTTTCTTTAGACATTTCAGGTTGTTCATATTTGTTCAGGTTATTCACATTTTATTGTTACAGGATAGTTTGTAAATGTAAATATTTTCATAATTTCATGTTATTTTTTGCACTAAAACAAAAACGAATATTTGCAGTTGTCATTATTTATAGGCATAATGTAATATTTTTTTCACATCAAACCGAGAAGAAAGTCTGGGCCCGTATTCCTAAAGATTCTGAGAATCCTCTCACAGCTCCTAACTTCACCTAAAAAGTCCTAGCAAGGAGTCTGAGCTTAGGAGTGATTCCAGAACACTCTCAGAGAACTCTGAGCAAGGAATGGACAGAAATTCCTATCTTAGTGAGGAGGTGTTGTTGACCCCGTTGCTAGGTATGAGTCATCATTTCAAAAGCTGCGATTGGTTGATCCTAAAAGCCAGACAAAATATATTTTGGGTGATAATGGGCAAGGGATGGACCCCTCAAATCGATAAACTTAATCATAGAATCTAATCTTATGACGACTGTGTAATTGTAAATAATATTTCAAATAAAAGAAAATATCTGTTAAATGAATAGTACGCTATACTTTAAAATTATCGTACAAAATGTGTGAAAAAACTGCGTACCTGCTTTTTTTGGTTGAGATTGTATCTGTTGTGTGTAGTAGAAAAGTTCATTTTAATAAACATATGTATGAATGAATGAACGCATAATTCGCAGTAAATTATGTTTCACTGACAGAAACATTTTCAAAACAGATGAAAATCATAAAAGTGCATGGATATCACACAAAGCAGTTTCACCAGAATCATTCCAGTACTGACAGGTTAGTGAAATCATACCGAGCTTTTTTTCTATGCTGTCCTCATGCATTTCTTAAGCTATAATCGGCCCGATTAATCTGTGGGCTCTAATGTAAGGATCAGCATAAGCTTCAACGTGCTTCATCCTACCTTCAACTTTAAGGTTCATTCCTCCGAAGACAAGCGGCCCAATGAACTGACCCTTCATCTCCCCTTCAAAGTAGACGAAGATGGTGGGCAGGTTGCGGTCGGGGTAGTTGGGGATGCAGGTCGTGGAGATGGACTTGAGGAACTTGGTCTGAGGGAATTTTCTGGCCAGCGTGGCAAGGTGTTGGTTGATCAAGGTACACAGAGGGATGCTGGGAAAAAGACATGAACGGTCAGTGTTTCTGTTTTAGAAAAGTGCATAGACAGATCATGTTTGACATGCTTCAGTGTCCTTAACTGCTTCTTTTAACAGACCTACCCTTGCTTATAGAGGTGCAGCACCACCCAGATGCCGTCTCCTGCCTTGTTGACCTCCTTGACGTAGTCCTGCCCTGAGATTTCCCCCACCTCACCAAAAATGTTCTTTATCTGAGCAGCCTTCCACTCTGCAATTCGCTTCTGTCTGCGGAGAAACACAAGCAACTTCAATGTACCGTCAAAGTGAACAGGTTTCAGTCAGAACAACATCAGAGCAGGGTCTGATCCCAGTTACGATCCTG
The DNA here is from genome assembly GCF_902148855.1 of Sphaeramia orbicularis. Taxonomy (NCBI): domain Eukaryota; kingdom Metazoa; phylum Chordata; class Actinopteri; order Kurtiformes; family Apogonidae; genus Sphaeramia; species Sphaeramia orbicularis. The sequence goes on along the minus strand of NC_043977.1, from coordinate 56,798,075 downwards.
GAAAGTCTCTTTTCTAGTAGGGAAATACACAAAACTGGAACAAACAGACACAGCATTCTAATTAACCATGAGGACTGACTTTGATTTCTGCTCACATGAGCTGTTTGAAAGCTCTGCATCAACACGTGTTACATGTCAGACAGCAGAGGGCGGTGTTTTTCTGTTTTCCCGCCTCCCTTTTTTCTGCAGGTGATTACAAACTGGTTTCCACCTGGGCAGGCTGAGCGGCCTGTGATTGGATCCTGAAGACTCCAGCCAGCCAATCAGCTCTAAGAAGACAGGTGAAAAGCTCCCCCCTGAAGACTTCACCCCCCTCTTCGTCTTCCCCCTGACTGCTGTCTGAGGCCCTGCTGCCATGACAGTCCTTTGTGAGTCCATTTTCTGTTTGTTAGAAGGCTATTTGATGTGAGGTTCGTGACATAGGTGAGTTTGGGACACCCTATACATTTTTGCATTCATGCAGCTTCATCTTTTGTTTAGCACACTAGGTTTATTGGTTGGTGCCACCCATGTCTGTTTTGTGACAGCAGTTTACAGATAAGTTTAGGCCAGGGGTGGGCAATTAAGTTTCCTATGGGGCCACATGAGAAACTTTGACATTTGTTAAGGGCTGGATCAATACACTTGCAGCTCTCCTTAATATGTATCTCTCTATATATATATATACTTTACTATAATACAAAAACAGTAAATGCAATAATACAATAATAAAATGAAAATGTGGAGCACAGAATACAACTATTTAATGAATATTCGCAAAAAGACTTTCGAAAATGTGCAAATCCAGCTCCACATTAACTTTACATGAAAACCTATGAATGCATCCAGCTTTGTTTGCATATCACAGTTCCTTTTCTTTTTCTTTACCTCTGACTTCAGTAAAGAAATACTTTCAAGTCCATGTCTTGTTAAAAACTCTGCATTCAGAATCGGTCGTTCTTTTTTTGGCATTAGCTGACATCTTCATGAGCTGAAACTGACCAACAAACCAATCAGTGCATAAGCCTTATGCAAGTACAGAAAGTGTGTGGAAAAAAACGGTAAATTAGCAGGTCCTTCAAAATAAAGCGGTGGCGTTGTATTGGTTACATCTAATATGATGATGTATATTTGCATTGACTTTTAATTTGCCAATGACCTCATGTGGGTCAGTTAGGGTCAGCTGTCGGGCTGCATGTGGCCCCCGGGCCTTACAATGCCCAGGTCTGGTTTAGGCGTTTCTTCTGTTTTTCTGTTTCCTACATCTAGACACTCAGTTAGGCCCTGTTTGTTCTATCAATTTCATTTATTTGGCACAACCTGCACTGTCCTGGCCTCCGCCACATTTCTCTGGCCTTTGTTTTTTGTTAGCGGCCCGCATTTTGATTTATCACAGGAATAAATGAATCAGTTGTACATGACTCATGTTGACTGATTCTGTGTTTGCTGTCAAGTTACTGTCTAGCATTCCTGTGATGTAACAACATGGATGTATTCTGCTTTGTCAGTGTTGTCTTCGTGCTCAAGTTATTCACTCAAGTTATTTTGCCCACCCATGAGAAAACAGAAATTTGTGTAAGATTTCATAAGAATCTGAATTAAATTAAAGTAAGAACAAAACCAGTTTCTGTCACTGTAATAAACACACAGACATACACAGAGCAGCTGATGACTTCATAACAGATTTGCTGATTATCTCATACCAGATTTGCCAGATGAGCGAAGTCAAGGGAAGGTTAACATGTGGTCAAAAAAAATTTTATTACAATAATCTACACCAAACTTATATTTTTGGGTAGGTATATATACTTATATTTTCAGGAAAATGTATTTTGAAATGAGAAAAAATTTGTGAATAATAAATTTGAGGAATTTTATGAGTGTGAATGTTTGGAAAGTGACAGTGTTTTCTGCCGTCATTCTGGGTTCATTTAATAGACTCATAAATAAACTGCATTTATTCCAAATACATTGATATTTGACTAGTATATTTGTCATATTCTAAACACTGTTTAAATTAAAAAAATGCATATGTCTATGCAAAATGCATTGGAATATGTTATTGTATGCTGTAAATATTGTTTAAAAAAAAGTATAATATTAATTGAATAAAAATAAAAATGTTTAATTTGATATTTACTTCTGTTATCTGTGATGCTGCCATTTATCAAAACTCTTGCTATTTAGGTATGATCAAATATTTTTTTTCTTCTAACCAATTATTAGGTTGCAAAATAGGGGGTTTAATGTATATATTGAATAAATTTTAGGATGAAAATGTCATAGGAACTTCACTTTTGTGAACTTTGTAAATCTTGCAAAAAATAGACCATCTGTGACGCAGTAGTTTTGATATTTTTCATTTTAAAATATTTGAAACTAAATTTTGCCCTTAGAGTATGTTTAAGATGGCATTTAAACCCTTCCAATTATTTATAATATTTGTCTTAAACTTGTCTGGTTCAAAAGTTATGAATCAAAAAGTAGTGGGCTGTCCATCTGTGATGCCCTTGACTTCACCCAGATGTCAGATTTCTTTGGCGAAATAAAAATTTCTGTTTTATAAAAGGCCAGCAAAACTGATACTACAGGGTTTGTTCACTGCTTTGAAGCCGCTCAGTTTACTATAAAACTTAATGCCAGAAACTGATGAAGAGTAATTAGTTGACAAACAACAAATGACAACAAGTGGAGGAGTTTAAGTATCTCGGGGTCTTGTTCACGAGTGAGGGAAGGATGGAGCGTGAGATTGACAGACGGATCGGTGCAGCGTCTGCAGTGATGCAGTCGCTGTACCGGTCGGTTGTGGTAAAGAAGGAGCTGAGCCGAGAGGCGAAGCTCTCGATTTACCGGTCAATCTACGTTCCTACCCTCACCTATGGTCATGAGCTTTGGGTCATGACCGAAAGGACAAGATCCCGGATACAAGCGGTCGAAATGAGTTTCCTCCGTCGGGTGGCTGGGCGCACCCTTAGGGATAGGGTGAGGAGCTCAGTCACCAGGGAGGAGCTCGGAGTAGAGCCGCTGCTCCTCCGCGTCGAGAGGGGCCAGCTGAGGTGGCTCGGGCATCTGTTTCGGATGCCTCCTGGACGCCTCCCTGGGGAGGTGTTCCGGGCATGTCCCACCGGGGGGAGACCTCGGGGAAGACCCAGGACACGTTGGAGAGACTATGTCTCTCGGCTGGCCTGGGAACGCCTCGGGATCCCCCCGGAAGAGGTGGAGGAGGAGTCTGAGGAGAGGGAAGTCTGGGCATCCCTGCTTAGACTGTTACCCCCGCGACCCGGCCCCAGATAAGCGGAAGAGAATGGATGGATGGATGGACAACAAATGACAGGCAACGTCACTGTCATTTGTTGCGCTCTTATGGTTTCAGAGGCTGTTGATTCGCAAATTGTACAATGTAATTTGTGTGACTGATTTCATTTTCATTGACATGCACTGAAACATTAACGGTGTGGTCTGCAGTCATCCCAAAATTAATTTACATTATTACCTTCATGATTAAGAAAGACTCTGCCCCCCACGAAATTTTCAGTTCATTATAAGACTAGGGAAGAGAAAAAATATATACTATGGCAGGGCCCCACAGCCCCTCTCATTGATGGGAAACTCTACCTTTACACACAATAACATGTGCCCTTACCGGTACATCTCAATGGCAGCCTCATCATCCTCACCAAACTCATCTTCATTCTCTTCGAGCTCTTCCAGTGTCATGTCCTCGTATGTTTTAACTGATAAAAAATGATGAAAACAAATAGTTACACATACTTTGAACAACCCTGTGTCTAATTAAAGGAGGTTCAAATTAACCAATAGACCAAACTAATGCAGAAACGCTGAACATAATGTATTACAATCATCTGCTGGTTTAACAATCTAAGACAAAAAAAAAGACCGAAAAAAGTAACAATGGCCAGTACACTCTTAGGGTTGAGGTTACAAAATATGGAATGCAGGTACAGGACAGAGAGGTGAGACAAGCAGTTTTGTACATGATGGGGGGGGGGGCTCTCTGTGCAGAGTTTGCATGTTCTCCCTGTGTTTGCGTGGGTTCTCTCCAGGTACTCCAGCTTCCTCCCACAGTCCACAGACATGCACTAATATAGGTTCATTGGACAAGCTAAAATTGCTCATAGGTGTGGATGTGACAGCCCTGTGATGAACTGGCAACTCATCCAGGGTGTACCGCGCCTTCACCCATAGGTAGCTGGGATAGACTCCAGCACCCCCACGACTCTCTCAAGGACAAAGCAGTTCAGAAAATGGATGGATGGAAAAAAGAAACAACACATTTTTACCATAATGTTTAATGGAACTTCCGTTCTGTTAAGGTGGAAAATTAGCATAGAAAAAAAAGTATTGGAAACAAGTATTGAAGCCAAGGTATCACATTGAATATATTGAATATTACCCAACTCTCAACAGAAATAAATAAGCGGCAATATATCTCACTCTTTCACTATATCCATAATCAGCTGAAAAAACAAACAAAAAACCGTTACATTTTCTAGATTTAATAGTTTGATGTGGCTTTTGAGTTGACCCAGGCATGCAGTCAAAAGCTTGTTGCTGAGCCCTGGAAATGCACACAGGATGTCCAGCTAGTCTTTCCCATCCAAAGTGTTGTAAGGTATAAGTGTGTCTGTGGGTAACTGATGTAACACCTTGTGATTGTGTAGCAAACCAACTTCCTGATGGACACATTAAAAGCTCTGTTTTCCTTTTTGTCTACTGTGTCTCTTTAATTTGGGTGACGTTACATTGTAAATCATGTCCAATCAGGTAGAAATATTTCTGCGCCACGCTACAAGAAAAACACACAGGGGTTTAGATTGTCTTCCTTACCGACAGACTGCTGCTGAAGGGCCAGCTCCTCCTCTTCCTCTTCATCTTTAGGGGTTTCTTTGGGAGGAAGAATACCCTTCTTTCTCAGTATATCATTCCACTCTGTGTCTTCGTTAGGGTCCTAAGGGGGACACATAAAAAGCTGATTTGTGACTGCTGGATGCCCTAAGATAACCTCATCTCCCCCACCCCCACAGTGGTCAGTCTAGTCTATAGTTGGTGTGAACAACTGGTAGAACATTTCCTTGAAAATCAACATTAGTTAGCTCACAGAAAACTGCTAGTTTACCAACAACTAACAATAGTATCAAGTTCAATCAATCAAATTTTATTTATATAGCATCACATCACAACACAGGGTGCTTGGCTTTATCGAAATAAACATTTCAGACTTTTTCAAAACTGCTATTTTTTTCCCCAAGACCTTGGCTTTATGTACTTTTATAATTGTGTGCCTACTTTTTTGGTAGAGATTGTACCTGTTGTGTGTCATAGATAAGTTCATTTTAATAAATGTATGAATGAATGTTTGAATGAATGAATGCATAATTCGCTGTAAACTATGTTTTCCTAACAGAAACTTTTTCAAAACATGAAAATCACAAAAGTGCATGGATATCACAGAAACAAGCTTCACTAGAATCATTCCAGTACCAACCTGTTAGTGAAATCACATCAAGTTTTTTATATGCTTTAAGTGTTGTAAGTTCTACTTCCTCCCATTCCTTTTCGAATATGTGAATGAAGTCATATTATGTTTTCAAGTATATACTGAGTATATATATATATGTATGTGTTTTTCATGTTTTCTTGTAATCTGCTTTATTTTTAAGGACTAAAGTATACTATGTCCTGTTGCATATTTGACATAAACTTAAAGTAACTAATTTCCTCATATTTCTTATCTTACAAGATTATGTGCCTTTGAGCAAACGTTTTTCTATACTTTGTTAAGACTTTCATACAAAATTCCAGACTTTTCGAGGTCTGGAAAACAGTGTTTCAAAATTCCATACTTTAAGACTTTGAAGACCTACGCAAGCACACTGGAACAAAAGTTATCTCATGACACTTTCCATTTAGAGCTGGTCTATCTAAACCACACTTCTAAACCAGTTTACAGAAACCCAACAAAATCCCCCAGAACCAAACATTTGGTGACAGGTGCGAGAAAAACTTCCTTTAAAGACGCAGAACCCTTGAGCAGACCCCGGCTCTTAAGGATGATCGGCTGCCTTATTTTCCTTATCCAGTTGTCCGTCTATCAATTAGTAGAGCATCAAACACAAATCATTTATTAGGTCATTTAAAGTCTTTTGTGAGAGATGTAAAGAATCATTTGGCTAGCTAATAGTAAGGCTAACATTTTAAGTTGGTCCGCCTAGCTAAACGGCTAATGAGTGACGAGTTACAGGCTCTGCTGTGACATTTTAGACACAATATAGATAACACCCACTGTTAAAGCTTCTCTACATTCAACTATAATACATATATTCGTCCTGAAGTGTGTTAAAGCTTTCCTAACCTGCATTTTGACAGATAAGGCAGTCCTCTTCAAATCACACCGCTACTCTCCTCCCAGACCCGGAAACAGAAGGAGCGCACCATAAAGAGGTCCGACTGGAAACACAAACAGCCTCAAAACAACCAACCGTTAAACGGCCACAATAAATGCACCATCACATTCAGTATCTAAGCGCAAATATAAACAGGTAGGTCCACTTCCTTTGTATGTTTTTAATTCTTTTATAATGTCCACAGTTCATGCTTTAAACCCGCCAAGGAACCGGTGTTTGGGGACAATAATAAAGATGACACCTACTTCCTTTTGAGACTCGATATGACCATATAAGGAATGAGAGCGCAGCATTCCATTTCTGGCTACCAGGGAGTGGAACCAAACAGGTGCTGCAGACACACACACACACACACACACACACACACACACAACACACCACACACACACACACACACACACACACACACACACACACCACACACCACCAGTCTCTATAATTATTGTATAAATCATTATATTCTACTTCTGAGGTTACACAGGAACATAGACAGTACTGGATAAAGTATAAACAAGTCTGATTTAAAAGCTTTTCAGCACTGTACATTAATTCAGACAAATTCAACAATTATTGGAAAAACTGTGTTGATTTTATTACACTATTAAGAGCTGGTTTCACTGGATAACAGTAATGTGCATTTAGATCCATGTAAACCCTTGGTTCGTGCTACACACTTTAAATGTTCAATGTTCATCTTATACAGGGGAAAAGAACGGAATGTGAAATATACTTGTTTTGGTTTTTTTTCCCTTTTTTTCTATATTTTTGGTTGCTTTGTATATTTTTACTATTTCTGTCAATGCTCCCCTGTTTGAGAATGTTTTTGTGTTTTTGTTTTTTGTTTGTTTTTCTTTCCATATGTAGAAGTCATGTACACAATGTAAAATGCTAAGGTAAGGCTGACTGAAAAAACAATAAAAAGAAAATTCTAAAAAAAAAAAAAAACCAAACATTTATTCGCAACATAGAATAGCAAACTATTACATGATCAAAAACAAATTAATTTTAGCAAAAAAAAAAAGTCTCCATTTTAAATATCTGGGGTTGCCAGAAATTTGTAATGTTAAAATGAGATCATGAGCCAAAAAAGGTTGGAACCACTGCCTTAAACCAATTTATGGACCTTGGTACAAATTTTATGTTCATCGAATAAACACACATACACACACACACACACACACACACACACACACACCACACACACACACACACACACACACACACACACACACACACACACACACACACACACAGTCTCTATAATTATTATATTGAGAGCATTTATATTCTACTTCTGAGGTTACACAGGAACATAGATAGTACCAGATAAAGTATAAACAAGTCTGATTTAAAGGCTTTTCAGCACTGTACATTAATACTGAAGACAGAAGTAAATATGAAATTATAAAGTGAGCGTAAACATTTTATTAAATGGGGAAATGGCAAAATATGTTATTATATTATTATTATGTTACGTTATGTTATGTTATGTTACGTGATGTTATACTATTCTAGATTCCTTGTATTTTACACCATTACTTGAATTGTGAAGGTAGAGTTGGCTTATAGAGCAATTAATTCTATTCAACTAATCCACAGAATGGAAATCCACTGATGAAGTAAATAAAGAGAAATGATGGAGAAGTCAGTCAGTCAGTCCAGAGAATGTCAAGAATTGTTCAGTCTTTTTTCAGTCACTATGTAATTTTTAAGTATTTTCTTTTGTATTGTCCTCTATATGATGAACTGAGAGCCTCTTTGTTTGATGACATTTTTACCTGAAATCCTGATCTGTTCTGGAGCACTGATGATGACAAGATGAAATGGTTGTTTAGTTCAAATGTATTTAAATTAGCATTATTTGTTTGTAAAGCCTGGAAAAAGCAGCAGATGTGTTTGTTTAAATAGGTCAGTATTTTGTTTTGTTTATATTCTGTGCCTATTGTCTGGTATTTGAGCTTTGGTTTGTATTTATGGTGTCTTATAAGTCCATGGAAGGGCTGGGCATGTCTGTATGCAAGACACAATAAGAAAATCATTCATTCATTCATTCATTCATTCATATTCATGTATAATATTTTATAGAGGACATGCCTGAAGTAGCAACAGAAACAAAACATATTTGAGAAGGTGTGTCCAAATGATGTAATGTGTTCTGCATGAAAACAGTTGTTAAAAGGAAATAAACGATGTAGTTTGGGTTTCACTGAGTGATCACAACATTTGTTTTGGCTTTTGGGAGTCCTCTCATTGTAAAGGTTCAGTGTTTGTAAAGTTATACCCTCACTATTCTCCTCTACAGCGGCCACAACGAATGTGAAAGTCCCTCAAAGAAGATGAGTTGGGTTTGTCTTCTCTGGGCTTTTTAAAGTGCTTTCAGGTCTGGATGTTTAGACTTTCACTTTCATCCAAACCAGATTTGTAGTTGTCATACATCATCAAACTGCACCATGGTTCAGTTCATTTATGGTCTGAAAACACTTTTTTTTTTTTTTTTTCAAAACAGAACCACTTTTATTCAAAGTAGGCTAATATTAGCAAACATTAGCAACTGTAAGCTTGTGACATCAGACCAATGTTGTGACTGGAATTACCCCCTTATTATTCACTCATTCACTATTTGCTATAAAATAAACACTTTATAGTTCACTCACTCAATACACTTTTTGGATGGTTTGGACTTGGAAGCAAGACAAGGCTACTGTCACACAAACATATATAAAAGAAAACCACAAAACAAACAAACAAACAAACAAATGGAAGAGCAAGGTAGGCAGAAATGAACAATTTTAAAAAATGCACAATTATTGATAGGAAGATACAAAAGCACGCAGATGATGATGATGATGGCAGTCTGCTGCTAAGAGTTACACTGTGACATAATAATAATAATAATAATAATAATTATAATAATAATCATCATCATCATCACCATTATTATTATTATTATTATTATTATTATTATTATTATTATTATTATTATTATTATTACCACCATCATAATATAATACTAAGTATTATAATAATATATATATATAATATATATAATATAACATATTATTATTATTATTATTATTATTGTATTATAATATATATAATAATATATAATATAATAATAATATATATGATATAATAATGTATTATAATAATAATAATAATAATAATAATAATAATAATGATAATAATGATGATGATGATGATTATTATTTACAGAGCTCTTAGTTAAATGGATAGAAGTAAGTGTAAGTGATAGTGTTATAACTCAACAGTAGATGGCACCCATTATTTAACAGAAAGAAGAAACTGTCTGTAAATATAAACAAACATTTTCATGTAGTTTTACATGAATGAAAATGTAATTATGAATATTAAGCTTCAGTCAGTTTCTAATAGTCCTACATCTGTCTACATCTGACATGCCTCACTATAACACCTTTAAGTCACTAAATTATATAAACACATAATTACAAACAAATCTATAATATAAGTCATATAAATCACAGCCCATAGCTTCAGTTCACTGTGTATAAATTGCTGACTCTAGTTTCTCCTGTTCGTACATGAAAACACAGGCTGTCTGTCTCCAGTCTGTTTGAACATCATAAATGCACTGGATCATCCCAAACACTGTGTGTGTGTGTGTGTGTGTGTGTGTGTGTGTGTGTGTGTGTGTGTGTGTGTGTGTGTGTGTGTGTGTGTGTGTGTGCTCCTGACCAGGGAACACCTGAAGACGCGCGCCGTGGACAGCCAATCACAGATGGGGCCAGACAGCCAATCACAGACGGGTTAGTCACTGTGAGCCGGAAGTGGCGGAAGGGAAAGTTAGTGAAACGCGGAAGAGAAGGAAAGACAACGAAGACCACTCACTCTGTTGGTGTTTACAAAAACCAGGAATACTTCTTTATTTATTCTGCTTCATTATTTAAAGGCAGTATAAAGACATTAAATTCGGGGTTATAATGGAAAAACAAAAAACGAGAAATTATGTACAACACTTTAATTATTACTGCTAAACAGTTTAGACACGGATGTAGATTTATGAAGACACGCCCACTGTTCTCAATTTACATAAATGAAAGAACAAACTTCAAAAAACACTGAAATACGTAAAAACCAAACAAGCCTTGATTGTTTGTGAAAATTTGAATGTACTGATATCTGATTAGACCTCTGACTTTATTTTGTTATTCATTTTATTTATTCATTATTATTATTATTATTATTATTATTATTATTATTATTATTATTATTATTATTATGTTCTTTACAAATACTGTTCTGCATAAATTTGATGTTGATGCTCAGTCTGGAAAAAAAAAGTCTTTTTCTATGGAATTCTTTAGAATGTATGACCAGATTTTGATGAATAAAGCTGGAAAAAAAAAGCCTTTGTTGGGTGTTTTACGAAACCAAGAATACTTATTTTATTCTGCTTTATTATTTAAAAGGCAGTATGCTTCATGAATAATTTTTGTTGAAAAATTATTTTTCAGTGATAAAAGGCCAAAGCGTGCCATTTAAAAAAAACAAAAACAAAACCCTCAGAAAACTCTAATCTATTTTGATCAATTTTGGTACAATATAAATAGTATCAGGTAAAGTATAAACGTGTCATTTAATGGCTTAGTTAATAAAGATTTTCCACCCAACAGATTCATTCTGAAGACAGAAGTAAACATGAAGTTATATAATGAGTGCATAACTTAAGTAAAGGTAAATATGCTCCTGCATAGGCCTATTATTTAGATAATGTTTTATTTTTTACATTGTTGTACAATTTTTTATCTGTACATCAATTTATAATAGTTTACAACATATTTTTTGTTTGTTTTTTTTAAACACACACTGAGAAAAATATAATCTATTTTGATCAAGTTAGTCACAGTTAAAGCAGATGATGAGTAAACATTTAATCCAAATCTTATCCAATAATTCTAAAATTTTTTGTAGAATTTTTTCATCTTTAATTCAACAAATATATTTTTCCTCATCATTTTTCCTATTTATGGATTAACAGCAACATGTGATCAAACTGCTTTCCATCTACTTTTTCTCCATAATCCTTTTAGTTAAATCATTATGTGTTCATGGATCTGAACAGAAGTTTCATAAAGTGTGGAAATCTTTCTGAACCTTTTTTGACAACCCTACGACGCATGTACAAAGCCCTTAACAAGCTAAGATGTATGTGTCTGTAACACTCTGATATGTAATTGTATTTATATCTACAGTGCCATATTGTAAATCTGGTGACAACAAAGGGTTTGGAAGGGTTAAGTGGGTTTTGTTTGGTTTTTTTTGGTTTTTTAATGTGTGTATGAATACCTGTGTGTATTCTGTATTTTGAAATTTAATTTAAGAAAAATTATCAAAATAGGAAATCATTATGTGTTACATTGTTGTTAGTAAGCCTCTGTTTGTTTTATTTGTGTTTGATTATTTATTGAAAAAGCAATGAAAAGAGAGAAAAGAGCTCATGCTGCTACTGAAAACACTGCTGTTTTTATCCTGGTTTAACATGCTGCTCATTTTTAATCTTGCACTGTAGTATTTATGCATATTTATTCATTATCTATTATTAGGTTTTATTGTTCTTATCAGATTTTATTGTTCTTATTTTTAATATAGGATTTATTTTATAGGATTTTTACCATGTACATTGCTAAACCTGAGTACTGATTTCATTTCATGTACACTCTACATGTAATGACAACAAAGTGAACCTTGAAATTGAGTATTATTGATAAATTTAATGGATAAACGGCAAAACAGCAACTGACACTTAAGAACCACACACACACACACACACACACACACACACATATATATGTATATATATATATATATATATATATATATATATATGTATATATATACACATATATATACATATATACTTTTTTTTTCTTTGACAGTTACTTCTGTGATCCGTATGTTAGCGTATTGCATTCACACAAAAAATAAAATTCGGCTCTGTTTTCCCGAATTAACGAGATAATAATCACGTAATTACGAGAAAAAATAAGTTTAAAAAAAAAAAAAAAAAAATTGGCTCTGTTTTTCTGAATTAATGAGATACTGTTTTCTGAAAAAAATTTAATTCACAGAGCCAAATTTATTTATTTATTTTTTTGTATGAATGCAATACGCTTCCGTATTTACGTGATAATTATCTCGTCAATTCGGAAAAACAGAGCTTTGTTTTTCTGAATTAACAAGATAATTATCTCATAAAAAAAGAGCCAAATTTTTATTTTTTCATAAAACAGTATGAAATAAGTTTAAAAAATTTGCTCTGTTTTTCCGAATTAGAAAGATACAGTTCTCTGAAAAAATTTAAATGTGGCTCTGTTTTTACAAGATAATTATCTCATTAATTCAGAAAAACACAGCCTAATTTTTATTTTTTCAGAAAACAGTATCTTGTTAATTTGGAAAAAAAAAAGAGCTTTGTTTGTTTTTCCGAATTAACGAGCTACTGTTTTCTGAAAAAATTAAATTCAGCTCTGTTTTTCTGAATTAAAATAATTATCTTGTAAAAACAGAGCTGAATTTGTATTTTTTTCATAAAACAGTATAACATAAGTTAAAAAATATTGGCTCTGTTTTTCCAAATTAACACATCATCTAGACGGTTTGTTTTTTTTGTTTGTTGTGGAGCTGTTTTTATTATTTTTATTTTTATTTTATGTTTTATTTTTTGTTTCTGATTTTTGGTTTATTTATTCTTTTTTCTGTTGTTGTTGGTATTATTATTGTAATTGTTTTGTATTGTATGCTGTTGCTGATTTTTGGTTTTTGTGTTGTTGTGTTGAGTGTACGTACATCCTGTTTGTTGAGTGAGTTGTGGGAAATTGTTGGTGCTTTGTTTTTGTGTTGTTGATGACCCCAGGAAGACTAGCTGCTGGGGTATGCAGCAGCTAATGGGGATCAAACTAATAAACTAAACTAAACTAAACATGATACAGTTTTCTGGAATTTTTTTTTTTTTTTTTTAATTTGGCTTGTAATTACATAATAATTATTTACATTTACATTTATGCATTTGGCAGACGCTTTTTTCCAAAGCCACTTTCAGGGGAAAACCAATCAATCAATCAATCAATCAATCAATCAAATTTTATTATATAGCACCAAATCATAACAAAAGTTCTCTCATGATACTTTACATACAGAGTTGGTCCAAACCAGACTCTAAGCTACTTTACAGAAACCAACAGAATCAGATAATCTCGTTAATTGGTAAAAACAGCCGAATCTTCTTGTTTGGTGTGAACGCATTCTGCTTCCGTAACTCTGCACTAACCATCCGGGTTTTAAACCGACTGCAGAGTGAGCCCTCTTCGTGCATAGACCATCTGTGGTGGCCAGCTGCTGCAGGTCTGCTGTGGGCGCAGGAGCAGGAAGTGGGATCCGCATCTGAGGAGCACGGAACATGGACAAGTCCACCCAGCCGTCGACGTAGAGCGGATCTGGCCGCTCCTGGAACCGGAGGACCGGCACAGCACACTTTAGTGAGTCCGCGGCGGAGGGCCAGAGGCGGACGGACCCCCCCCCCCCCCCCCCCCCCCACGGGTCCACTCCCTGAAGGAAGAAGAAGAAGAAGAAATGTGGCTGAACCCAGAGGAAGTTCTGCTGAAAAATGCACTGAAGCTGTGGGTGACGGAGAGGAGCAACGACTTCTTCCTCCTGCAGAGAAGGAGAGGCCATGGGGAGTCCACGGGCAGGATCACAGGTAGTAAACAACAACAACAACAGTAAACAACATGGTAAACATGGGCAGCAGAGCGGCGCGTGCACCACACAGCTGTTTGAGTCCATAGGAAACAGAAGAAACAGAAGCAAGAAGAAAACAAACAACAACAATATGAGGAAGAGTCCCAAAGAGTTTAGAACAAAAAAAAAAAAAAAAAAAGTTCCGTTCAAATATGAGAAAACATCAGATTAGCTGCATTAAAAGTGTTTTATTTAAAAGCTGTCACACACTTTATCACTTCCTGATAATGGGTTTTAAACACGTTTCTTTGTTTCAAAAATTAACCCTTTTATGCGTGAATTTCGAGAACCTTAATCATTTTTTTTTCCTGAGTGTTTTTATTCCTCTTTAGGCATGAAAAAAAAAAAAAAAAAAAAACCAATGTGATTGAATTTTTATTTATTTTTTTTAAATCAACCTGTTTTTCATGGAGTTACAAAAATGTCCACTCAGCTCCACTAATGAATTTTATTCTTGAATCAAAGAAACATGTATTTAAAAGCCAATATCATAAAGTGATCTGAAAACAATGAAATGAAACCATGTTTAATGCAGCTTATCTGATGTTTTCTCACATTTGAACATATTCTAATACTAGTTATTACTCACTTCATGGAGATAATATGCAGAAATTAAATATTAACAATTGATTTCCACTCAAGAACCAACCAAGAACAGCAGAGTTACAATAATGGTATGAATTGCAGTTTATGAGATGATGCATAAGTGTCCACTGTGTTGGCTGATATGGAACTAAAACAACTAAACCCATGAATATACAAGAGAACAGCTGGAGAAGAACTGTCCACTACAGTGACCACTGTGCATGAAAGGGTTAAACACATGGTGTCCAGCTGAGTGGACATTTTTGAAACTCCATGAAAAAAAGGTTCATTCAAAAAATTTCAAGAGCATTGTTTTTGTCATGCCTAAAGAGGAATAAAAACAATCAGGAAAAAAATCTTGACTAAGTTCTTACAATTAATGCAAGAAAGAGTTAAAACTGAGCTTAAACAATATATTTAAACTATTCAGTATTCTGAAGGAAAAAAAAACTATTAAAACCACTGATCTATGGAACACTTACCATCTTTGCGTAAACTCATATTATTTCTGCTACACTGTATAACACAAAATAAAGAAATATGCTACCCATAAATAAATAAATAAATAAATTTTATCTATAGTTACATAAACTGATCTGAAATCAGTAAACCAGGGTTCTCAAACTCATGTTCTTTCAGGTTCCACATTCAGCCTGATCTGATCTGCAGTGGGCCGCACCAGTGAAATAAGAACAGAAGAACCTGTAAATAATGACAACTGACAATTTATGTCTGTGTTTTTTAGTGCAAAAAAACCCCCATTAAACGATGAAAATACTTACTTTTATAAACTATCCAAACAAAAAGATGTGAATAACCTGAAAAAAATGAAATTTCTTATGAAAAATACGTACAATTTTCTCAGTCTTCTTCCTCCACTTCTCATTAGTCCATGTGCATTCTGGATCAGATCTACAAAGACACTAAACACTGAGGAACAGGAAGAAAACTGTTAAAATTGTACTAATTTTCTTTAGACAGTTCAGGTTATTCACATTTTATTGTTACAGGATAGTTTGTAAATGTCAATATTTTCATAATTTAATGTTATTTTTTGCACTAAACTGTACTGGTTTGACCCCATCCAGATCATATTGGATGAAATGAGTCTCCTGAACTAAAATGAGTTTGACCCCCCTGCTCTGACATAACCTGGATCTAAAGTTTACCTACATCCAATCACAAACCTTCCTTTTTAATCTTTAACCCTTTCATGCACAGTGGTCAGTCCAGTGGACAGCTGTTCTACAGCTGTTCTCTTGTATATTCATAGGTTTTGTTGTTTTAGCGAACACAGTGGACGTTCAGGCATCATCCCATACTCTGCAACTGATACCACTACTGTAACTGTGCTGTTCTTGATAAACCTGATCTGCACTAACAGGTGTTAGTGTAAATCAGTTACAAATTGTTTTTAAACTGTAATTAATCGTTTTCTTAAAAAGTTTTTTTCAGTTTTTTTTTTTGCTCATTATCTTATCGCCCATCTATGGCTGTGGCTCAGTTGGTAGAGCAGCTCGTCCAATGACCAAAGGGTTGGTGGTTCGAATCCTGGCTCCAACTGTCCACATGTCGAAGTGTCCTTGGTCAAGACACTGAAGCCTAAATTGCCCCCAGTAGGACCTGGCAGTGCCTTGCATGGCAGCAGTGGCCCGCTGGTGTATGTATCTATATAAGTTCAGTCCATCTGTGTAAGTACAAAGTGCAATTTTAACAATATTATATATGCTGATGATCATTTACACAAGTGCATTAGAATTTATATATCACACTGGATCTATTAATGCACAAAACATTCAGCAACAGGCAGAATATTGGTCAATATTACACTTCTCTTTAGACATTTTAAGTCAGTGTTTTTCAACCTTGGGGTCAGGACCCCACGTGGGGTCGCCTAGAATTCAAATGGGGTCGCCTGAAATTTCAAGTAATTGATAAAAATAAAAATGAAAACTTGCTAATAAAAAATCTATGGTGCGTTGAGAGAGACAATCACAAAACATAAAAGACATGACAAACTCTGAGTCTGAAACTGAAACACAGTGGTACTGTTTCTGTCAAATGTTCATTGTGGTCAGTTTCAGATGCTGCAGCTCTTTCATAGTTGGAGTTCTTGTTTGTTCAGTATTAATTGTCAGCCTTTGGACTGATTGTACTAAATTCTCCCTTTGTGCAGTAATCTACATCTGGCTTTTCTGCCTCCATCCATAATAATATACATTATACAGCCTTAATGTCCTATAAAATTAATGTTTATTTGCAACATAATATAGCAAACTATTAAATGATCAAAAACAAATACATTTTAGCAAAAATAAAAAACAGTCTCTGTTTTGAATGTCTGGGTTTGCCAGAAATGAGTGATGTTAAAATGGGGTCATGAGCCAAAAAAGGCTGGAAACCACTGTTTTAAGTTCATATTTATTTAGGTCATTCACATTTTTTGTGAAAGGGTAGTTTGTAAACGGAAATATTTCATGAAGTTTTATTTTTTCACACTAAAACAAAGGGGAAATATTTGGAGTTATTATTATTGATAGATTATTATGAAGGTGTTTTCCTGGTCCAACCAACTTGAGACCAGAGTAGGACTTTATGTGGCCCCTAAAGTGTTATTTTTGCATTTCACACATTCGTCCTATGGACCAGATCGGACCCTTTGGTGGGCTGGTTTTGGCCTGCAGGCCGTATGTTTGACACCCCTGTCTCAGAGGGTTGATTTTATCTGTTCAAAGCTTTTTTCACTGTAATCTTTTGATGCTCAGTTATTCCTGGTGTGGTTCATGATGCTGTTCGGCATCTGTTAGAAGTTTTACTATCGCTATTATTATGCAGACTGGGCCGTAAACTGATTATTAACACTACCACAGTAATGTAATGATGTGTAAAGGTTCTTTATTCATCTAATTATGTCTATTTTATATCTTTTCCATTTAATCACAGTTTAATTTTAAATAATGAACTGGAGGACAATATTCATGACTATGTTTTCAGAAGTTTATCACATGAAAATGTCCCTTCTGTCTTGTTTCATTTACTCAAATCTACAGAGGAAATGGGTCACTGTTACAGTTCACCATGTTGCACTGAACAGTCTTCCTCTTCATCTTTTGTTCAGAAATAGCCGGTGGAATCCAGGGTAAAGGTGCATTACTGTCATGTTTTAAATCTGAATGTTGAATAGAGTTATATCTGATCAACTGAGAAGCCCAGAAGTAACAAAACAAACACAGTTCCATGTCTGTTACGGTCACCATAGCTGAAGGAGAAGGGGGTGAAATTGGTTGTAATCTGTAACTTCACTGCAGTCACTAAATATAATGCACTGAACACTGAAGTGGTGATTAAACTGTTAAAACTGTGTTAAAACTGTATCTGTACCAGAACACAGCTCAGGCCTTATTAGATTTTTCGTGTGCTGATCTTTTCAGATGTTCACATGAGAAGGATTAGGTTGCATTGGAATCATGTAAAATATGACCTGTGTCCTTTTCCGAAGCATTTTCCCTTGACCTCTGAGTTACGGGGTTTAGGAAGGATGTGAAGGAGACTCCATCTGGACATCTGTGCATCAAAGGGAATGTGACAGCACTTAGGCTGCGTTCAGACTGCAGGCAAATGTGGCCCAAATCAGATTTTTTTGTCCATATGTGACCTGTATCTGATCTGTTAAAGACAGTTTGAACAGCACTAATCAGATTTTTTTCAAATCTGACCCAGGCAGTGGTCATTTCTCACAGACTGCAGTGGAAGCTCAGCTTCCTCTAAAATCACTCCAATTAAATGTTCAAATCTGTTCAGTTGTTTTCATTTCATTGACTCCAAATGTGTTGGAACACGTTCATCTCTCAGACCAGTTGGTTCAGAATCAGTTTGATCCCAGATCAGTGGACTGGATGTTGTTCACTTCTCCTCCATTCCCGTGTCTGTGTTTTCTCCTCCATCTCTGCTCAGTGCATTTGTCCGTACACGCTCAGCGTCCATGCACTTCAATGGGACTGAGTGGAACTGGTTTTTCAACGACTCTAAACTGGACGCTAATTGGATAACTGCCACCATGTTGTCCCGCCCCCGGACGCTTGGTGTCTCTGGGGGTGAATGGAGCTGTGGGCGGAGCTCGGCCGGGCTGGACGCCAGGCTTCTGTGTGCTGATTGGAGGATCAGTCGAAAGGCTGAATCCTGTTTGATTGACAGCTGTTTTCAGATCTGCTCCTTCACTGACACAGTTCAGTTTAATACCGTCACACATTCTGCTGTGGAATCACAGAAACCAAATGAACTGTTCATTTACTGACCTGAAAGAAAACACACTCATTGTACTTCCTTGTTTCAATTTAACATAATTTCAACTTTTTCTTGTTTACTTGGTGCAAAAAGGTCACTGACCGTTTTCTTAAAAAGGAACGGAGGGATGAATTTATGTTTAAATAACTAGACATTTTTTTTGATGTAAGCCGACAATGAGCTTCTCCTGTCTGAAAGACCAGCAGCCACCACTGGACCCAGGCCACTTTTATATGTGGTCCTAAATGTGACGCGTATCTGATATTTCACAAATGCAACAGGTCGCATTTATCCAACCTTTACGTCACTGAAAAGCGACAAACGTCACAATTCTGCGTCCCAGGAGGAGGAGCAGCGGGAAAAATATATTTACTTCTGTAAACACAGTGTGTCCCTGCGTGGTCATGTATTACATCAGGACCTCTTTTGCACATGCGGGTCACTTCAGGGTCGCATTCAGTTCAGACTCAAAACTGATAGAATTTGCATTTAATGTCTAACATGAACCAGCGCACAAAAATTTGGATTTCAGCAAAAAATCTGAATTGTGCATTAAGACCTGCTGTCTGGTCGTAGCCGTAGGCCCAATCCCAGTCCACCCCTTACCCCTCCTCCTCCAGTTTGCACGTTCACATGAAGGGGTAGGGGTGTCCCAAATCTCGATGAGTCAGAGGGGAGGGGCTAAGAGGGAGGGGCTGTTTGGCCGTCGAAACGGAGATTTTCCAGGACCACACTATAAACGGAAGGGTAGGAGAAATCTCCCATAATTTTGTTCAAATCATCAGCGAGGTGGAGGTAAACCCAGCAGAAAAGTGCAGCAGTGTGACGAAAGAAACACACAAATGTACACTTTTTCTTTGTAAACAACTTTAGATCAATCATTTGATCGATCATTAAATGCCTTTTAACGTGTTATAGATCACATTTCTGCAGTTTGTGGTTGATAGCTGTAAAAGATGACCAAAGCCCATGGAACACAGACAGTTCCAGCTGCTGACGACATGGGGAATACTTTCAGAAACCAAGTTCTTGCATCTGTTCATAGTGGCATCAATGACTGCTGATGACGGAACAGGTCTGGAAGGGTCATCCCATTTCACAGGGGAATGTTTCAACCCCTACCCACTGAAACTCCAGATAAAGGGGTGGTGCCAAGTGCGAGGCCCAAGGGGTAGGGGTAAGGGGGAGGGGCTAAGGGGTGAACTGGGATTGGGCCTTAGACTGGGAGGACGTTGCTACACTGTGGGTTGGCTGTGGTAAAACTACAGTCTTCTGAAGATACACTCCAAATATCATGTGTTGCATAAGCTGCTCCGCCCCATTCCTTCTTATCACTCTGTTTTATGCAGGCTATAAAAAATACAACTTTATTACCAATGTTGCAACTGCGATGAAACAGACCACATGGGCAATGAGTGCTCACCCTCATGTCCACTCTGGTGTTCAGTTCAAAACATCATCCATCATCTGACGACATTTGTAATAACATTTCAACCCACTCTTCCTTCCTCCCTGATTTGATTGCCTTCTCTTCCCTCTGAACACATGATCCAGGCTAATAACTCCAGCATCTGTTGTTTAAGTTAATTAATGAAGGCAAAATGCTGGCAGTGAAGCAACAAGAAGAAATAACGAACGCAAAGTGAGCTGAGGTCGCTGGAAAAGACGTATTGAGTATATTATACAGCAATAATCTTATTTAAAGCATTCTACAAATTACTACCAAATAATATACAAAAAAAACTTCACAATTCAGGAGAGTACTCATAATTTGAGAGGCTTTGGAGATTTCACATTACCCAAATTTCAAACCACCTGTAAACGTTTTTGTTTGTCTGTATGTGGACATCCAACACAAGCAACACCAAAAGATCCACCGAATTAAACTGTTCTATAAACATGTGGTCTGGTCCCAGTGTAAAGATGGAGGGTCTGAATACTGACGTTCCATAAATACTCTGTCTTAAATGTTAATGTGTGTTTGTTGTTCCTCATCTAGTTGGTCTGTGTTGTCTGTTACCATCTGCTGTTGTTCTGACCATCGCTGGGATGTGCTGCCTTTTACCATTAGTGCTGTTGTAGTTTTTTGGTTTTTTTCTGACCATTGTTTGTGTGTAATTATTACACTGGTCTACAATTTTTTAGAAATGATTTGCTTCAGACATTAAATATGCTAAATGTTACGTATTTTAATAAGATTAATTGGAAAATAAATGACAAAAGTGTCGGTTTGCTGATGTTTTCAAGGTATATGATGAAGTGTTATTACACATATATATTGGTTTATGTACATTTCTATAATAGTTTTATAAATCTTCCACTAAATAGAACCTGTAAAGTGAATGTATTCTAATGTGCAGACAGTGTTTTGAAGTAGATCTTGTAGCTCTGAGACAAATATTCCTTTTGAGTCAAACCCATTCTCTTGTTAATTCTTGAATTTCACATTTTGACCCAAGGCTGTATCTTGGAAAGTTCAGCCAACCAGCATTTTTGACTGGATTTTTCTGTATCAGTGACTCTCATGTGGTAAAATTTCATTACTTTTATTCTGGAAGCATTTTCCTTGCAGATCAGTGTTATCTTGCAAGTTGACTGTTAATTGTTACCATGGTAACACCACCAGGAATGTACTTTGTTTTTATTTTTCACACACATTTCAGTTATACAATGTAAATACTGTCAAATGAGTTCATTCTAATTTGGTTTAGGCCTGTTTTGTTCTATTTTGTTCATTGTTCTGGCTTGAAGTCAAAGGACAGGAGTGAGGATTTAAAATGTTATTATGTTCAGTTATTTGATGATGAGAATGGGGGTGGGATTAAATACGTTTTTCTTCTTCCCGCTCCTTTTCGAGTATAGATGAATGATTTTGTTTTGGAATTTTGAATTTGCATGTATTCTGTAAATGTAATAAACAAACAAATGAAATGAAAGAGCAGAATATCAAGGGGAGCCTCATATACTTTATGAAGTTTCACTTGCCAAAGCAAATTTGTTTGGCACAAAAAGGCAGCCAGACTAGCATTCTGCGGTTATGATGCTGGACAAGACAAAATAAAAAATAAAAAAAGTATCGTAAATGATTAGATTCAGAATGTTCAAGGTTCAGTGTGTGAAACTTAGTGGCATGTCATGGTGACTAGGGATGTAATGATTACCGGTATAACCATAAACCACGGAAAAATTCCCAACGGTTAGTATTACTGTTTAAATTCTAATGATCATGATAACTGTGTTTGATTACCGCACTTTCAACACAAACTTGATCTGGAAAATGGTCAAACAATGGCTATAAGGTGACGTCTCTGGTGCACATTAGTATGTTTGATATTTACATGTTAATATTTGAATGTTTCTGCCAACAAAAAGTGCATTTTGCCTATTATTATTATTATTATTATTTTTCAAAATACAGCTTGGTTAAATTATTTCAGTGCGTGTATCAGTACTTTTTGAACATTTTGAGCACATTTCAACAATACTGTGATAATAATGATAACAGTGATAATTTTGGTCACAATAACCATGATATGGTTACATCCCTGGTAGTGACGCTGCAGACTGAAGCCCCCTGAATACCCCACCATCTTCAGTGCCTTGTGAATTAAAGCCTGTTTTTGTTTTGTCTGTTCTGGGCTTCGTAGTTAAGGGGATATAAACTGTAATCCATACTCATGCAGATAATGGCAATGTTTCATAAAACTGGATCCTTTCTGCTGTAAAATGGAAAAAAAAATAGAAGAAAGTGTGTTTTGAGCTACCGTAGAAACATGTAAATTACTAGCTAGATATAAACAGCTCATTCTTTTTTAATACAAACACAATGATTCTTATTTTCATGTGATCACGCACTAATTAAGCCATACTTATTCTTGTGTCATTCTATTTCTGACACTTCCACTCTGGACTTAGAACTTCCCAATGACAAAACTCTAACAGTAATAGAGTCAAGTTATTATGTTGATCAGTTTCTTGCTTTTTACATTTTATTCCTGCATATTTTGGTGATGATGAAACTTTTTTTTTTTTCAATTACAACAGCTTTGAAAATGTAACCACACACAACCATCACTGATATCATCTTCATCTTTTTAATCAGAACTCAGAGGCCGCTCATTTGTCACTATCTTGATTTCAATCACAAAATCGGAGATGACATGACATATCTTAAGTCATTTTTGTCTTGATGTATCTGTTACATCTTGTTTTTGTTTTTTTTTTATGTCCGTGGCATTTAAACCCACAAATAACCGTCTACTTCACAGGTGTCAAACATGCGGCCTGGGGCCAAAACCGGCCCGCCAAAGGTTCCAATCGGGCCTACGGGATGAATTTGCAAAGTGCAAGTTAGGGCATGAAACTCAAAAATAATATCATAATAACCTATAAATAATGACAACACCAGTTTTTTCTCTTTGATTTAGTGCAATAAACATTAAATTATGAAAATGATTACATTAACAAACTATCCTTTAACAATAAAATGTGAATAACCTGAACAAATATGAACAACCTGAAATGTCTGAAGAAAATTAAGTTCAATTTGAACAATATTCTGCCTGTTACTAAATGTTTTGTGTCTTTGTAGGTCTGATCTGTAATGCATATGTATAAATGATAAGTCGAGGCTAAATGTTGATAAGATTGTACTCATATTTCTTAACAAATTTCATTTTTTTCAGGTTATTCATGTCCTTTTTGTTTGGATATTTTGGAAACATAAATATTGGCATAATTGAATGTTATTTTTTGCGCTAAAACAATTTGCAGTTGCCATTATTTATTAGTTATCATGCTATTATTGTACTGGTCTGGCCCACTTCAGATTAAATTGGGCTGAATGTGGACCCCGGAAGAAAATGAGTTTGACAGCCCTGGTCTACATCCTTCAAATTTGACTCAGGAAAACATCAGACTGTAAACAGACTTAAGTATTTGTCTATCATCCATATAGACTGAATTCTATTATAGTTGCTTTACCATTGGACATGTGTGCAAAACTTGACCAATATTTACTAAATACTAAATGATAATTACTAAATGTGCGTAATTAGGTTTTTCCATTAAATCACAAATGCAGTGATTTGTTTATTTATTATCGCGAGATGACACGAGAAGTCATTCCATAAACATGGTGGCAAACCTAAATATCCTGTTGATATATTCATTACTATTATTATTATCATATATTACCCCTGTATCTCGTACTAAATTGTAAAATGATTCAGTTTCCTGGTGTGTCCACACATACCACGTCAGGTTTCTTTTAAAACTCTTCTTCTTCGCTTGTTGTACTGTCGGTCAACATCCATTTTTTTTAATTCACGTGACTAGTAAGTAAGTAAATTTTATTTATAGAGCACTTTTCACAGACAGGGTCACAAAGTGCTTTATCAAATCAAGTTTACAGAAACCCAACAGAATCCTCCAGGAGCAAACACTTGTGATTGGTGACAGTGGAAGGAAAAACTTCCTTTTAACAGCAGAAACCTGGAGCAGAGCCAGACTGAGGAGGATGGACGTCTGCCTCGACCAGTTGGGGTTAAAGAGAGAGAGTAAAGGAGGAGAAAAGAGAGAGCGATAGAGATATAGGGAGAGGGGGGAGGTAGGGGGAGACACATGGAGTATATGTGACACAGTAAAGTAGCAACTTTACACTGCGAAAAACGAATAAAACAGTGCAAGTAGAATACAATAAGAATACCCATAAAACCCAATAAAGTACCATTAAGACAGTTTAAAATATGATGAATACATAAAGTGTAGTCAGTCTGTGGTGGCCCTGGGTCAGGTGGGAAACTAAAAAGCCTGTTTGAACAGGAGGGTTTTCAGGTGTTTTTTAAAGCTCTCTCCAGAGTCCATGGACAGTAGGTGTAGAGGCAGGTCATTCCATAGACGTGGTGCCACAGCTTTAAAAGACCTGCCACCGCGTGTGCTGAAACAGGTGTGTGGAACCATCAGCAGGTGTTTCTGAAGACCTCAGGCTACGAGTTGAGCTGTAGGGCTATAGGACTGTAGGACTATAGTTGCAAAAAAAGCTCTTTCCATCGCAGTTTTGTGTGATATACCGATCGCACTACGGCCGAAAAACCACCTCTTGCCAGCACAAAAACTTTTCATCAAGAAACAAGAGTTTTGGTGAAATTGTTATTTTTCCATCAGGTAAATTTTTGCCTAAGTTACACTGGGGCAATTGGAGGGTCAGTGGAAAAGTGACTGATGGTACCATTATTGGCTGTATCATCCAGCGCTAATCCCATCTATACGACTGATGTGACTCTCATATGGTAGGGACCCAGCGGGGGACTGTGCTGACATAAACACCATAAGACCACCGTTAACATCTGCAGTCACTACAGCAGTGGTTCCCAACCGTTTTTTACTCATGACCCCATTTTAACCTCACAAATTTCTGGTGACCCCAGACGTACAAAACAGAGACTTCTTTTTTTTTTTTTTTTTTTTGCTAAAAGTAATTTGTTTTTGATCATGGTATAGTTTGCTCTACTATGTTGCAGCAGCAGCAGTATGACAGACAGCAAAAATACAAGATCAACCTAGAATACAATACATGAAACGGCCTGTGTACCAGTTATTATTATACTATAGTGTGACTTTTGGGAGAGATGGCAGGAATTTTAGATCATGAGCATTGAAGAGCACAGGAAGTGTTTTATTTCAGTACATGTACAACTGAGAACAGCAGCACAGAAACATCCAGTACACTGATGAACATGTAAGGCATTGTTTGTCCTACAGCTTTTACTTACAATGTACATTAAGAAAACTGAATGGATGAATGAATGAATTTATTTTTGGTTTGTACATCAATCATTGCACTTAGTCCAGTGGTTCCCAACCTTTTTTGGTTCGTGACCTCAGTTTAACATCACAAAATTCTGGTGATCCCAGACATTCAAAACGGAGACATTTTTTTTGGCTAAAATTTATTTATATTTGATCATGTAATAGTTTGCTATGCTATGTTGCAAATAAATGTTAATTTTAGTTGACATTTAGTCTGTATAATGTATATTATTATGGATGGAGGCAGTAAATCCAGGTGTAGATTACTGCACAAAGGGAGAATTAGATTTTCCTTGGTCAGGATCTGTCCAGTCAGTCCAGCTGTGATTTACAAGGAGGACAGTTAATACTGAACAAACCAGAACTGAAACTATGAATTATGAAAGAGCTGCAGCATCTGAAACTGACCACAATGAACATTTGACAGATAAACAGAACCACAGTGCTGCAGTTTCACACTCACAGTTTGTCATGTCTGTTATGTACTGGGATTGTCTCTGTCAACTCACCATATATTTTTTATTGGCAAGTTTTTATTTTTATCAATTACTAGAAATTTCAGGCGACTCCACGAGGGGTCCCGACCCCAAGGTTGAAAAACACCGCACTACAGTCTGGGCTGTTTGTTCTTGGACTCATGTGACTTGTGTTCAAATAAAAGTGGCTCAACTCCAGGCATAAACTGACCTCTGACTGTTACTTCCACTGAGTTTTTCAGGTTTTGTCACAGTCTGTGTACTTCCCTTGCATCAAATGTTTAAAGCAATCGCTCTATGACTATTTAAATCCGTCCCTCCCTCATAATAGTCATTTCTGACCATATGCTTATTGCAGCTGTTGTCTGTTTGACTGCCTCCCACAGTGGTTTATTTTTTTTTTTTTTGTTTCCTCTATCTGGCTTCCTCTCTGTGTTCATTGTATGTGTGCAGGACAATAACAGCCTTCACTGTACTGTGCATTACATTTTTATTATGAAGCCTCAAAAATGTTCTTTCAGTGTCTTCTCTTTGCTTTTCTCTTCCCTGTGGAGAAACCCTGCTAGATTGCTTCTCGTAAAATAGAAAAGAGGGAACTTCCTGGCCCGGTTTTACTTTGTGTGTTTGTGTTTGTTCTCCTGCTGTTCCCATAGCAAGAGGGGTGAAGGGTCAAGTCCCTGTCGTTTAACATTAACTCATTTAATGACCTTCACTTTGCTGCCACACAACCACAGGAAAGGCAACACAGAACGGCTGTCTTTATATTTGATTTGGGTTTGACTTTAGAAAATGTTTCCAGCTGTTAATGTGAAAGTAGAAACAGAAATGCCAAGTGCAGTTCAAAGCAGTGAAAACACTTCCAGCCCCTATCACACCAGTGATAACATACTTTCAGCAGGATTGCTGAGAAGGGATGGGCGCTTAACATCTGCACTGTCTTCATACCAGTGTCTGCCTGTTTTCTGGAAATCCAAGGAAGTCCCATCTAACATTCATACTGACAGTTTCTGAACACAGTGGGGAGTAAGTGTTGGTATCCATTGTTTTAAAGGAGTAATATTTTGCTTTTTTAATGGAATTATGCATTTTAAAACCTTTCCTTGTGCTCCACATAAACTGTAAATCAGTGTTTTTCAACCTTGAGGTCGGGACCCCACGTGGGGTCGCCTGGAATTCATATGGGGCTGCCTGAAATTTCTAGTAATTGATAAAAAAAAAGAACAAAAACAAAAAAAACTTACTAATAAAAAATATATGGTGAGTTGATGGACACAATCCCAATACATAAAAGACAAACTGTGAGTGTGAAACTGCAGCACTGTGGTTCTGTTTATCTGTCAAATGTTCATTGTGGTCAGTTTCAGATGCTGCAGCTCTTTCATAATTCATAGTTTCAGTTCTTGTTTGTTCAGTATTAATTGTCCTCCTTGTAAATCACAGCTGGACTGACTGTACATATCCTGACCAAAGAAAATCCCATTCTCCCTTTGTGCAGTAATCTACACCTGGATTTACTGCCTCTGTCCAGAATAATATACATTATATAGACTAAATGTCCTCTAAAATTCATGTTTATTTGCAACATAGTATAGCAAACTATTACATGATCAAAAACAAATTAATTTTAGCCAAAAAAAATGTCTCCGTTTTGAATGTCTGGGGTCGCCAGAAATTTGTGATGTTAAAATGGGGTCAGGAGTAAAAAAAAGGTTGGGAACCACTGCTGTAAATGCTGGACTTGGGTCTGAATTCTTCATTAATTCAACTCCACGGGTCCATCTTCAACTCTATTTTTGAGTAATGACACCAGAAAGGTCATTTTGAGCGCTGGCCCTTTAAATGCAAATGCATACAACCAACAACTGAACATTTTAGGTAATCTGCTTGAAGTTTGGACTAGGGGTGTTAGAAAATATCGGTCCCGCAATATATCGCGATATTTCATTTCACAATATTGTATCGATATTAAAAAGTACTGTATCGATATTTTTAGGTATTTATTCAAATGCAGATATTGTGGAGGTTCATTTCTGTTTTTTTTTTTTTTGTTTTTCTTTTTTGTTTATATTTTATTTGTAATTATTCAACACTTTTTATTCAATAATGTTCGTTTCTTTGTTGGGATTGAACTCAAATCCTGTTCTGATGTTAGTTGTGAACTAATAGAATCTGAACATTTGAACAGGATCTGAAACTGGAATGTCTGTAAAACGGAATTTCAGTTTGAACACAGGAACATTTTGTGATATAACATTAGATCCTGTTGGGATCAAATAAACATGTGTTTAGTATTTGTGCAGATTTCTGCTGTAGTTCAATTCTTCAAGGAAATAATCATTTTAAAAAAAGAAACAAACAAAAAAAATTACCTTTTTAACAGTATTGTGATATATTGTGATATATCGTATCGACATCCTAGTATTGGAATTTGTATCGTATTGCCAGATTCTTGCCGATACACAGCCCTAGTTTGGACATATTTTCAGTTTTTACTACAACCACCACTGCTGACAAACAATTATGTCGTACTCGGAGAAATGTTCGTTGGAAGTCTTGACCTTATATGTGTAAATGTTGTGACGTAACTAGTTATAAAATGTAACAAATTAAAAAGGAATTGGAACAGGTCGTAGAAATCCACTTGATTTTTGCCTAAATGAATATAAAGATAGCTTTGCAGTAGCTGGAGGACTGAAATTCAAACTTTTTGAACTCTTCGGGTCCAAATACACCCATAAATGTACCAAAGACTAATGAAAGTGGGTTTAGCAAAATATGAGCCCTTTAATGTTCAATAGGCAGAAATAAGTGGAAATCCCTGTCCTCCTGTAACACTTACCTCCTCTGTCCTCAGCCTAGACTCAATATAAACTGAGGCAATTCAACACCACGTGGGTTTGGAAAAGTGATCAGCTATCAGGGTTAGGGGGGCTGCCATGTTGCATCTGTTCTTTTTTGTAACACCTCAGTAGTAACACAGAAATGGAATATTCACTGCCTCCAGTCCCAAAAAAATTGTATTTTGTATTGCAATTACAGCCAAAACTTCAGCTCCTTCCCTTGGATAGGCTAATGACTGCAGTGATGAGTATGTTTCAGCTACAGTCATTTCTTTAAAGGAGTCCACAGGCTGTGGTCATGGGTTTAGGGCAGCCATTAGCTTCGAAATGGTCGGCCAAAACAGGCTCCAAAACAAACAAGGTGCACAGGGACATGCAAATCTTCCATATTTACACCTGTAAATATGTCATGTCAGTGTAGCTACCGTTCAGTGAAGTGATCCCTGTCACCGTTTTGTATTATTACCTTCACCACGGAACAGTGGAGGTTATGTTTTCATCTGGGTTTGTCTGTCTGTCTGTCTGTCTGTTAGCAAGATAACTCAAAAAGTTATGGACGGATTTAGATGAAATTTTCAGGAAATGTTGATACTGGCACAAGGAAGAAATGATTACATTTTGGTGGTGGGGGGTGGGGGTTGGGGGGGGGGGGGGGATAGGGCACCATCATCTGCCTTAGCGGAGGTCTGTGCTCTTCGAGGGCTTTTCTAGTTGCTGCTGCTGTGTTATTTGTGTCTTACTGCTGTACATGTTTAACTTTATTAAATATTGGTAGTTTAATCTGCAGTAATGCATCATATTCTATAAGCTCATCATACTGTTTGGAGCTTCTCAGTTCTTTGAAAACAACTTATTTTTAAATGTTAGCTTTTTCTGCAGTAAAATCGTAAAAACCAGCCTGTTCTCAGTTTTGTGACGATGCTTTTTGAATCAAATCCAAGATGATTTTCAGAGCGTTGCTTTAGCGTAATACAGTCATTATATCCCCGAAATCGAGTTTAGGGGGATATAATGTTGTACCCCGACTGCCACTGCCGGATCTGCCGCCACTGTCAGATATCCTTCGTGTGAATTCGATAACTAGGACAGATTTGGTTGGATTTGTTCTCCCTTGGTAACCAACATAGTGGACCCCTAGTGGAAGAACCCTGTCAGTTTCAGCTTCTCTATGAGTATTTTAAGTCATCCAAATGGAAGCGCTTTAGTTTCAAAACCAGGTTTTTGGAAATAAATCAAGCAATAATAGGCTGATTGAGATCAAATTTGGTTCATATTGATCGTCTTACAAATGTCCATTTTCTTGCTACCATCCGGAGTTCGTATGGTGTCATTTTCATTCACTAGGTGGAGTTTTTTTTAGGATAAATTGGTTCTCTGACCATTATGATGCCACTATCAGGTCAATGTAATTGAGTTAATATCAATTGTCTAACAATTATAGTGGACTGATTTATATACAACAGAAGATTGCAGGGATTTCGGGGCTATACCTTTACTGTCGGCCCCTGACAGTGTAAGCCTTGTATTAAAATCTGCCCATCACCTTTCACAAACTTTATCACACACATTCAAAGTCTGTATGTTTGGAAATATGAGTAAAAAGTACAATATTTGCCTCTGAAATAGAATATGGAATAGAAACTGAAGGCCTGATATCCGAAGCCAGACACAGAGTTCCATAGTTTTGAGTTTAAGAGCAGACGTTTCGGAAGGTTTTACCAAGATGGTTTTCACTTATTCCATTGGCACATTTTTTTGTTTGAATTAAGCAAAAAAAAAAAAATAAATCTTGAATTAAGGAAAAAAAATCTTGAATTTAGCAAAAAAATCTTGAATGAACAAAAAAAAAATCTTGAATGAAGCAAAAAAAAACCTTGAATGAAGCAAAAAATCTTGAAATAAGCAAAAAAACTCTTGAATTAAGCAAAACAAATTTTGAATTAAGCAGAAAAAATAAAAAATCTTGAATTAAGCAAAAAAAAGGTTAAATTAAGCAAAAAAATCTTGAATTAAGCAAAAAAGAAAAAAAAAAATCTTGAATTAAGCAAAGAATCTTGAATCAAGCAAAAAAAAAAAATTCTTGAATTAAGCCAAAAAAAAAAAAAATCTTGAATTAAGCCAAAAATCTTGAATTAAGCAAAAAATCTTGAATTAAGCAAAAAAAAAAAATCTTGAATTAAGCAGCGGAAATGGACCAAGTGAAGGTTGTCTTGGTGGGATTTCTTGAAATGGGATTTTCCGGATCTGTTGTCTGGAGGTGAGTTGTTAGATCTCACTGGGGAGTTGCTGTTTGGGTGATTATGTCCTGTTTTAAGTGTTCGGACTAGAAATGAGGTGTTTCAGTGACGCAGTCCAAAGCAGCCCTCCCTCGTGCTCGTCTCAGTCTTCTAAAAGTCATCTGCTCTCTGTCCTCCCCAGCAGTGGGATCATTAGCTGAGGAAGGCCATCATTCACATGGACCCCCTTTTCTGGACGCTTGTCCAGAGTAAACCCCTCCTGAGGTTTGCGGTGGCGGTGGGCGGCTGCCTTTGTGTTGCTAGGCTGCCGGACTGCGGCTCCAGGCGGGTTGACTTGGACTCGTAGACGTGGTTTGTGTTTGGCTGGGGGCCAGGGAGCTGCTGCTGTTGGAGACTTGATCCCATTTCTCCACCTGTTTAGTGTTCCACCACTGTGGCTGTGAACTGGGTTAATATGTCTGTGTGGACTTGGTATTTGTGTCCTGACACTTTGGGGTTCGTTGTGTGTATTTTTATCATAATGCAAACAAACAGTCACATGCAGATGGAATATTTGCCGAGCTCGTTTCTCTTCTTGGCAGACTAAACTGGATTCAGCGCGGGTTTTACAAGCTCACAGTCTGCAGTTAACTGGAAATCATCCAGTTTGAGGAACAACTAAGACTCACTCCAGTTTCAGTCTTCCACATTTCTCTTTGTTCACTGTAATGCCGCATTTCCACTACATGGAACCGGCTCAGCTCAACCCTGGTACCAGGTCCTGTTCCTGTAGACCGTTTCCATTCCAGGATACTATTGACTTTACAGTACCTGGTTGTCATGGCGATGCGGCGCGTTACTTCCATGTCGTCTGCTCAGAGTTGCTGATAAACTCGCTCGTTCCGTGTTGTCTCGTCAAACTCATGCTGAATTTTTACGTCGGCCACCAAAGACTGAATCTGGACCGACCATGGTGTAGTTTTACCGTTTACTGTCATCATGTGGATTCACCTACCGACAGATTTACTGTCAACTACTGCATCTGTTTTTTGTCAAAGGGCCGGTCACAGAGGCGACGCTGACCAATCAGTGGTCTGCAGTGTTTACACAGTGTCACTTTTTAGTATCTGGTCCCCAGTCCTCGAACCTCAGTGGAGGTGAGACCAAAAAACTAGTACCAGGTACCAGATTCCAGGTCCTTTTTCATAATGGAAACGCAAAAAGGCCGAGTCGAGTCGTGCCAAGCCGGTACCACATAGTGGAAACACGCCTTTTTAAAATTATTATTATTATTATTATTATTATTAATTTTTTATTTATATATTATTTTTATTTTTTTATTTATTTGATTTTTTATTTTATTATTATTTTTATTATTACTTGTGTTTATTTTTTATTTATATATTATTTTTATTCATTTATTATTTTTTAATTTATTTTTATTATTTTTTTTTTAGTTTCATTATTTTTTTAATTTTTTAAAGCTTTTTATTAATTAATTAATTTATTTATTTATTCATTTATTTATTTTTTATTTTATTTTATTTTATTTATTTTTTAAATTATTATTATTATTATTATTATTATTATTATTATTATTATTATTATTTTATTTTCCATCCATCCATCCATTATCTTCCGCTTATCCGGGGCCGGGTCGCGGGGGTAACAGTCTAAGCAGGGATGCCCAGACTTCCCTCTCCCCAGACTCCTCCTCCAGCTCTTCCGGGGGGACCCCGAGGCGTTCCCAGGCCAGCCCACAGACATAGTCTCTCCAACGTGTCCTGGGTCTTCCCCAAGTTCTCCTCCCGGTGGGACATGCCCAGAACACCTCCCCAGGGAGGCGTCCAGGAGGCATCCGAAACAGATGCCCGAGCCACCTCAGCTGGCCCCTCTGGATGTGGAGGAGCAGCGGCTCTACTCCAAGCTCCTCCCTGGTGACTGAGCTCCTCACCCTATCCCTAAGGGTGCGCCCAGCCACCCTGCGGAGGAAACTCATTTGGACCGCTTGTATCCGGGATCTTGTCCTTTCGGTCATGACCCAAAGCTCATGACGATAGGTGAGGGTAGGAACGTAGATTAACCGGTAAATTAAGAGCTTCTCCTCTCTGCTCAGCTCCTTCTTCACCACGACAGACCGGTACAGCGACTGCATCACTGCAGATGCTGCACCGATCCGTCTGTCAATCTGACGCTTCTTCTTCTCCTTCCCTCACTTGTGAACAAGACCCCAAGGTCTTGTTTGGGGTCTTTTATAAACTATCCAAACAAAAAAGATGTGAATAACCTAAAAAAAAAAGAAATTTCTTAAGAAAAATCAGTGCAATTTTAACAATATTCTGCCTTAACTTCTCATTAGTCCATGTGCATTATGGAACTGAGCTACAAAGACACTA
The DNA here is from genome assembly GCF_902148855.1 of Sphaeramia orbicularis. Taxonomy (NCBI): domain Eukaryota; kingdom Metazoa; phylum Chordata; class Actinopteri; order Kurtiformes; family Apogonidae; genus Sphaeramia; species Sphaeramia orbicularis. The sequence continues at coordinate 56,764,288 of NC_043977.1, read as the reverse complement.
AACACTGAGGAACAGGAAGAAAAGAGTTCAAGTTGGGCTGAATTTTCTTTAGACATTTCAGGTTGTTCATATTTGTTCAGTTTATTCACATTTTATTGTTTCAGGATAGTTTGTAAATGTAAATATTTTCATAATTTCATGTTATTTTTTGCACTAAAACAAAGACAAAAATTAGAAGTTGTCATTATTTACAGACATAATGTAATATTATTTTTTCCATCAAACCCAGTAGTAAATCTGCAGTCCTTCTTTTGTGTGGGTTCTTCTGCTGTTATTGGACTGTAGATCAGATTGGTCTGGATGTGGAACCAACACTAGAGTTCCACAGCCTGGACTGTGGAATTTTTACATTTTGTAAATTCATCCCAGGGGCCGGACTGGAACCTTTGGCGGGACGCATTTGTGCCCTGGGACGCATGTTTGACAGCCCTGGTATAATAGTAGCCTAGTTAGAACAGAGCATGGGAGAAGAATCAGGTTTTATCCCTCAGCCAGCGCTAGTCAGAGGAGTATTGTAGTTGTTTTGTCGTGTGTCTGTCCAGTCAATGACGTAATAACATCATCTGAAGAATGCATTTGAGATATCTGCACCAGATTTATACTGTGGATGCATCTTGGCATGGAGCAGAAGCCTGTTGACAATAGGTCACCTATAGGGCAGTAACTTTTAACACAATCTTACATTATATTTGGCCAAGGGGTATTAAAAGTACGCAGCATGTTTTGTTTTTCATTGGTGTGCATGTTTTTCCAGTTCCCGCATATTTTATCAACGTTGTGCATGTTTTGCAAATTCCCGCAATTTTACAGCATAAAATAACCTAAAAACCCTGCATCTTCCATCAGATAGTCAAGGATGTTTACCTGCATCATCAAAGATTTTTACCCACATTTTTGTGGAGGGACAGTGACAAACACAGATAAGATCCACCTGCTCTCCGCTTGTTGTAACTTGCAGGTTTGTACTTTGTCTTGGGTTTATGTGGCTTATACTGCTGCCAAAAGTTTGATGTGAACTGGTTTTTATACAGTTACAGTTGTTACAGTGGGTTTGACTCGTGTAAAACAGCACACATCATACAGTCGATGGTTTCCTGGTTTCATTTTGCATCATTTTAACCCTTTCATGCATTAATTGTGAGAACCTTAGTCAAGTTTTTTTTCTTCAGTGTTTTTATTCCTCCTTAGGCATGAAAAAAACAATGCGATCAAGGTTTTTTTTTTTCTGTGGAGTTACAAAAATATCCATGCATTTAATTTTTGAAGTAAAGAAACGTGTTTAAAACCCAATATCAGAGAGGGATATGAAAACAATGAAATAAAAACATGTTTAATGCTGCTAATCTGATGTCTTCTCACATTTTAACATATTCTAATGCTATTAATTCCTCACTTCATTGAGATAATGTGTAAAAAAAACCTTCTTGTCTAACAAATAACAATTGATTTATACTCAAACATGTTAGTGCAGATCAGGTTTATCAAGAACAGCACCGTTACAGTAATGGTCTGAATGTCAGGATATGAGATGATGTGTAAGTGTCCACTGTGTTGGCTGATATGGAACTAAAACTAAAACCATTAACATACAAGAGAACAGCTGGAGAAGAACTGTCCGCTGGAGTGACTTATGCATGAAAGGGTTAATCTAAGGGGCCGTTTACACGGCGTAGGATTCAGTCGACTCCGGGAAGATTTCATGGCGGATTAGCCTTCTGTTAACATGGAAACGGTGCCTAGAGTGCCTGAATCCGGAAACTTTTGATACCAGGGTCCAGGGTGGAATGTTATCGATACGCTCCGCATTCCAGCTCCGTGTTAACGCGAATCGGAGCGTTCCGGGGTAAAATATGACGTCACCGCATGCGCGCGCAGCCAAGAACCGCCAGTTAACCCACTCCAGGCCAGTTGGTGGCGGTAATGCGCCTCCAAGCTGGTTTGCCAGCCTCTATGACACAATAAAGCTGCAGAAAAAGAAGGAACAACCACAACAACAATGGCCGGTTTCAGAACAACATACGTGCTGCTAACTGTGCTCAGTTTGCTGTCGCTTCTCCACCAAAAGTTAGACTTACTGTGTCTACACTCTTACCAGCGGAGACGCATTTCTTATATTCGCCAATGCCTGAGTCAATCCCTAACGTACCATCGAAGGAGGACAGTTAGGAGATCGCCAGCTACTGGTCTGGCATGGCCACTACAGCGTATCCAGACGTCCTCGCGGACTCATGTTAACGCAGATCGTTATCATAGCGGCTTCGTCTTAACGCGGAGTGATTTTATAACGCAAAGGAGAAATCTTTGCGGAATTAGATCCTAGTGTTGCCGTGTAAACGTACCCTAAGCTTACACCCAGGGCTGTAGCACCAAATTCTGGGCCCATACACAAAAAGTCCTGATGGGCCCCCCACAACCCCCCCGACACACACACACACACACACACACACACCCATCTGCCAAGGGCCTTACCCACCAACACAATGTCTGTATCACAGGGCTAACATTATGATTTAACCATAATTCACCAGTCTGCTTAAGCTGCTGTATAAGAAAACACAACCACACAGACTGTATTTACTCATTAGATTTACTGACGGAACAAGAATTTTTCAATAGCCTAGAATAATATGTCATAAAAGGTAACCAAACAAAACATGACTCAATAATCATTTTCCTGTAAAGAAACAAAAAAGGCAAAAACAAACAGATTTGAACAAGTATTCCAAAAATAAAAACAGCACAATTCCATCCATTCCAGTTTTCTCGACAGAAAATGTCCACTGACTGGTCTTCTTGCTGGAAAAATCCCTGATGAGGTCTTTAAAGTCCAATGCTCTTACCAATGGGCTTTCAATGGAGAGAACTTAGCCTAAGTAGCAAGGTGCGTTTGTCAAACTCCTGTGGACTGAACCATTTTGTGCTTTTCTCAGGGGCGTTCACAGAGCAGTCTGCACTTTTATGGAATACAATAATATACCAATTTATAAAATCTAATGCATGAAGCTTGCATATATGTAGGTCAATATTTATCATGTAATGTAGTTGAACAACAGGAAAAAAAAAAATCTTCACTTCCCATAGGCCCCCCTCTCCCTTGGGCCCCCCCACAGCTGTGTAGGTTAACAGCCCTGATCACCGGCCGTGCTTACACCTCTTTTGTGCTGCTGTGTGTGCAGGCCTCCTGGTGGGAGCCCTGGACACGGTGCTGGACTCCAACGCCAGGGTGATCCCCTTCCGCATCCTCCTCCAGGTCCCCGGCTCCCAGATCAGCTGGGTCATCGCCAGCGGTAAGCCCACCTATTTCATCTTCTCCTGTGGGTCTCCGCTCACACTCTGAGGAGATGCTACTTTTCAAGCTGGTTCCATTCTCATTTGTGTGTCTTTCACTAACGTTTGTCAGTAGTTTTAACTTCTCTGCTAATATTGGACAGTATTTTTTAAGCTAATGGTGGATACACTTTAATTCAGTGTTTTTTCTGATGTAGACAACCTCACATTTAAATGCATATTTTTTATCATTTGTATTATCTTGCACTTAGATGCTTTATTTCAGCTCTTTATTCATACTTTTAACCAACTTTTACATTCATGTCAGCTCTATTAACTCAGACTCTGTTACCTTAACCCTTTCATGCATACTGGTCACTCCAGTGGACAGCTCTTCTACAGCTGTTCTCTGGTGTATTCATGGGTTTTGTTGTTCTTTTTGTAGTGTTTTTTTTTTTTTTTTTGCACATATCTTTATTAAAGTTTTCAGACACTACATATCTTTCTGACATGAATTGGTAACATTATGCAGATCTCTCCTGAGCATAAACCCCCAGAATCACAAGCCCTCCCCATAGTTTTCACACGATTTATCAGTAAATACCTGTTTCTGTGCGTCAAAAATGTCCAGCTGAGTGGACATTTTTGCAACTTCATGAAAAATAGGTTCATAAGAATTTATTTTTTCATTATTATTATTTTTTTTTTTTTTAAGTATTTTTTAATTTTTTTTTTTTTTTAATTATTTTATTTTATTTATTTATTTTTATTTATTTTTCAGAAGAAAATTTTCCAATCGCATTGTTTTTTTTCCTGCCTAAAGAGGAATAAAAACATTCAGGAAAAAATTTTGATTAAGGTTCTCATAATTCGTGCATGAAAGGGTTAATATCATAGCTGTTCATCTCACTAAATATTTTCATTATTATATTAGCTTACACTCAAAATATTATATTTCAGCAGTTTATTCATACATTTAACCACTTATATTATTTACTGTATATTAGCTAACTTTATTTGCTTACTGTGTTCTCCATTTTAGCTCTATTCACTTAAACTATATTGACTATTTCCACTGTTTATACATTTCACTTCATATTTTTATTGCTTATCCTAGCTTAAATTATCCAACCATCCATTTTTTTTTTTTTTTATCGTAGTAACTTACATTATGAACCTATACATTAGCACCTACTGCTTATTCATATATTTAGCTAATTACTACTCATTAGCTTACACTTTCAGAAGCAACTTGCTTGTTTTATACTAACTATATCAGCGTCCAAACTTGCTAGCTTACTGCTGTTAGAGAGACTGTACTGTCTCAGTTGGAATAAGTCAACAGTCCCTCTTTTAGTCAGTTTAGCATGACATCAAATTTTTAAATGATATTCACGTTCTTTCCTTTTTTAACAAATACATTTGTACTTATGTAATGATGCACCAGCGATCTCAGAAAGGTGCTGTATCACTCATTAAAGGCCAGACATTCACAGCAAGGTTATTGTCGTTAACGAAAACTAACGAAATGACGAAAACTAGAATTGTAAAAACATTTTCGTTAACTGAAATAAATAAAAACTATAATTAAAAGAAAGAAAGATAACTAACTGAAACTGTATTGTGTGTTTACAAAACTAACCTATAACTATAAAAATTCTAGATAAAATTCCCTTCGTTTTCGTCTTTGTCAATGTCGGATTGATATGAAATCAATTTATTTCCCTCAAGCAATTTTAGCTGCTGGCACCATACGATATTTAATGGTCTGTCACTTGTGTTCACTTGTGGTTTCCAGTCGTCCTCTGGTCCCCACTCTACCTGGAAACATGGAGACTAAAGTTGGGAGAAAGCAGCAGAGTCCTGTCTGGGATTTATTTGAATACGACGACAGAGAAGAAGAGAAAAGAGACGACTAAACTAAAACTAAACTAAAGCTAAGCATTTAGAAAATAAAAACTAATAAAAATTATCAAACCCGCTCTAAAAATGAATTAAAATGAACTGAATTAGAGAAAATAAAGTCAAAACTAAATAAAACTAAACTAGAATGAAAAATCCAAAACTATTAGAACCTTGGTTCATAGTTCCATCACTACACAGGGTTTGAGCGGAGTCTTAAAAAAAGTCTTAAAAGTCTTGAATTGAATACCCTAAAAAAGTCTTTAAAAGGTATTAAATTTGATATGGTAGGTCTTATGTTATGTTGCCATGAACTTGTTCACTGTATTGTGTTTAAATGTGTCTGTTAAATGTCCAAGCTGCAAAGAAAGTAACGTGAGTTGACTCAGTTCCAACTCAACAATTTATATTGAAATTAGGAACTGACTAGAAAAGCACTCGGAGAGCCCCACCACCACCACCACACACACACACACACACACACACACACACACACACACACACACACACACACACACACTGATCACCTCCAAAATTCAATCATTTGTTCCTTGTGCCAGTATCAACATTTCCTGAAAATCCATCCATAACTTTTGGAGTTATCTTGCTAACAGACAAACAGACAGACAGACAAACCCCGATGAAAACAGAACCTCGTTGGCAGAGGAAATTATTGCTAACTTTTTAGAAATGATCACAGAACATTCAGCCCAACACGTGCAGCTGTTAGTCACACCGTGTCGCCCGAGAAAGCTGACTTTGGGAACTTTAAGGGACGGCTCACAAATGAAAAGTAAGCATGGGTGGAGAAAAGATCACTGTGATCCTGTTGAGCGAGTTTTCCTAAATTCTAAGAGTCACAAATTTTATAATATGGTCATGAAATAGGCTGTGAAATGGGCTTTAAATTCTGTTCTAAGTGGTCTTCAAAAGGACTTAAACGTCTTATATTTAACTTGTAGAAACCTGTAGGAACCCTGCACTACTGCATGAAGTTTTCAGTCCCAGCTGTGAAATTCCCCACCTGTGTGTGTTGTCTTTGTCAGGAGCTGCCATAGAAGAAGTGAACAAGCACTGGGACTGGCTGGTCCACAACCTGCTGCACTCTCTGTCTGTGTTCGAGAACAAGGAGGATGTCGCCAGCTTCGTCAAAGGAAAAGTCAAGGTGTGAAACTAGGGATGGAACCAGATGAAATGTCATATCATGGTTATTGTGACCAAAATGATCACAGTTATCATTATTATCGCGGCACTATTGAAATTGTGCTCAAATTGTTCAAAAAGTACTGATACACACACTGAAAGAATTTAACCAAGTTCTATTTTATAAAAACAAACAAACAAACTAATAAAATAATTGGCACACTGTCCCTTCTGTGTCAGAAACATTCAAATATTAACCCTTAATGGTCTGAGCCTATTTTGTCCGTTTTTCAGTCCTTTTGATTTGGCCTTTATATACTATATAAACAAATGTTTACTATACCCATGTTTGGGATCTGTTTTTTCAGCACAACTTCATCTGTCTCATCTGTCTATTATTTGTTCACTTTAACCTACTATAAAAGCATAAAAGGACAAAAAACAATATAAAATTCAATTTGAAAAATGTATATAGTTTATTGCATAAATAACACACAGATGCTTAACGAACCTTTTCAAAGACTTTAAAAGTGAATATCATTTCCAAATATTAGGTATAGAAAATTAAAATTGTAATAAATTAAAACTATACTCAGATATTTGACATAAAAGCAGATCTGTACATAGGCGTTTTTCCCCTAAAAGTGCAGTAATCAAACACGGTTATCATGAGAATTAGAATTTAAACGGTAAAACTAACCGTCTGTTATTTTACCGCGGTTTATCATTATACTGGTAATCGTTACATTCCGATGTGAAACGTAGTGCTGTTGCCACGGCTCCTGTCAGAAGTCCACCTGAAGCCTTGTACTTATCAGTGCGACTTCCCCTCTTCTCTTTGCAGGGGCTCATTGCAGAGGAGGTCCGGGGTCGCCAGGCTGCCCAGGAGGAGGACCCGGGGAAGTTCAGGGAGGCGCTGCTGAAGTTCGAGCTGCACTTCGGCCTCCCGTCATCAGAGAAACTGGTGACGTACTACTCGTGCTGCTGCTGGAAGGGCCGGGTGCCTCGGCAGGGCTTCCTCTACCTCAGCATCAACCACATGGCCTTCTACTCCTTCCTGCTGGGGAAGGAAGGTCTGTACACCTTCACTCCATCCAAGGGAATAACTGTCAAAAGAGCCAGCCACCATGTACACCACAGGTGTCAAACATGCGGCCAGGGGGCCAAATCTGGGATGAATTTGTCAAATGCAAAAATTACACTGAATATATGAACAATCCTTTTAGTTCAGGTTCCACATTCAGACCAATTCAATCTCAAATGGGCAGGATTCAATAAAATACTATCATAATAAATTATAAATAATGACAACTCCAAATTTCTCTGTTTATAAATGTAAATGTTTTCACGTATTTACACTAAAACAAAGTATAATTTTGCAAAAATGTGAATAACCTGAACTAATATGAACAACCTGAAATGTCTTAAGAGAAGTAAGTGCATTTTTAATAAGATTCTGTCTGTTATTAAATGTTTTGTGTGTTTGCAGATCCACTGTGATCTGTAAGTTATAATGTACATGTGTAGATGATAAACTGAGGCAGAATAGTGTTAAAATTACACTTATTTATTCAGTTTGTTCATGTTCACATTGTTTTAAAAGATAGTTTGTAGATGTAAACATTTTCTTAATGTAAATTTACTTTATTCGCTCTAAAACATAGAGAAAAGTTTGGAATTGACATTTATTTTATTATTATATTATTATGTTATATTGTTATATATGTTATATTATTTTATTGATCTGGCCCACTTCAGATCACATTTAGCTGAATGTGGAACTGAACTATAATGAGTTTGACAGCCCTGATGTAGACAAAACCACACTGTTTACAGGAGATAGTTAGTTTGCATGAGTGCCCATCCTTCGCTCTTTCCAATATCTGAAATGTCAAGATTTGCTGTTTTCTTCATGTTTTTCATCTTGGTTGGTTAAAGGTGGGGTAGGAGATCGTAGAAAAACCGTTTGAGCAAGCTACATTTTGAAAATACAAGTCCAAACCCCTTTCTTCTTCATCCTTCCAAAGCCACACTTCCAGAGTACTGACACGCGCCATGTTTGTTCTCGAGGGTTCACGAGCGCTGCACAGCAACAGTTCACCGGCTCTGGCTCCGACCCAGCCTACGGCCCCGGCTTCGGCCCCGGTCCATGCATACCTCATCCAGTCTCCTCCAACCCCCCCGCTCTTCCAGAACAGCCCCAGTTCAGACCTATCTGACTAACGTTACATTTACTACTGATTTATGTTTGTGACTAAACAGTTTGTCAGTGAACTTTCCATCCTAATATAACTAATATGTCCCAGCTCTGGCTCTGGCTTCGTTTCCTGTACCAGTGCTCCGAGCCTCTGAGAACGCACACAGAGGGGTACGCACAGAGGGGGGAGGGACAAATGGCAGTTGAGTTTGATAGACATATCACTTTTCAATCATTTCAGTTGGGCGCTGAAAATGATTGGATGGTGTTTTTTCAGTCCGGTCTGTTCCACAGGTGACTACATTTTTTAATTTTTCTGTTAGAGCATTTAATTACCTGGTTGTAATTAGGGATGGGAATTGTTAAGAATTGAACGATTCTGATTCTACTATCGACTTTGCTTATCGATCCAATTCCTTATCGATTCTCTTATCGATTCTCATTGAGTGAGGGAATAAAAGAGTACAAACGGGTGTGTTTGCATTAACTGTCTTTTATATTTCCATCTCTGCACAGAAAAAAGAACAAATACAGTAAATATACCATATACAGTATGTACAAATAATAACAGATGATGCTGGGCCTGGTTCTGGGGGCGTACAGTGAAAGTGAAACTAAAGATGCTTTACTAATTCCTCTATTGCCACATTTCCACTACGTCGAACCAGTTTGACTCGGCTCGGCTCGTCTCCCGTTGCTGTACACCTCATTTCCTTTCCCCTACCTTTGGAAATTTGTATTTGGGTACGACATTTGTAACCGGAACCAGAACTGGGCCTGGTGTTCACTCTGCCGCTACATTCACAAGCGTTGCTAAGTATCGTATCAAATACGTGACATTCCTGTAAATGAATCCCATGCTGTGGACAAATGTTTGAACAGACTGGAGGGATTCCACCCTTTAGAAGAAATGGAAGCTTTGCAAGTGTTACCAGTGGACCTGGTGTGGTCTGTTTAGACCTGGTATGGTCTGTTTAGACCTGGTGTGGTCTGTTTAGACCTGGTATGGTCTGTTTAGACCTGGTGTGGTCTGTTTAGACCTGGTGTGGTCTGTTTAGACCTGGTGTGGTCTGTTTAGACCTGGTATGGTCTGTTTAGACCTGGTGTGGTCTGTTTAGACCTGGTGTGGTCTGGTTGGACCTGGTATGGTCTGTTTGGACCTGGTGTGGTCTGTTTAGACCTGATGTGGTCTGTTTGGACCTGGTGTGGTCTGGTTGGACCTGGTGTGGTCTGTTTGGACCTGGTGTGGTCTGTTTAGACCTGGTGTGGTCTGTTTGGACCTGGTGTGGTCTGTTTGGACCTGGTGTGGTCTGTTTAGACCTGGTGTGGTCTGTTTAGACCTGGTGTGGTCTGTTTGGACCTGGTGTGGTCTGTTTAGACCTGGTGTGGTCTGTTTGGACCTGGTGTGGTCTGTTTAGACCTGGTGTGGTCTGTTTAGACCTGGTGTGGTCTGTTTGGACCTGGTGTGGTCTGTTTAGACCTGGTGTGGTCTGTTTGGACCTGGTGTGGTCTGTTTAGACCTGGTGTGGTCTGTTTAGACCTGGTGTGGTCTGTTTGGACCGTTTCTGCCTCAACACGAAGTTGGCTACGTTCTGACCAAAACAATGCAGCGTCCACATAACATCATCGCGCATGCGCAGCGAAGGCGGAACTGATAAGAAGAATCATTAAGCAGGCAGGCAAACAATTCCAAGGAATCGAGCTACTGGGATCCGGTTCTCAAAAAGAACCGGCTCTCGATTCCCATCCCTAGTTGTAATTGGGGTGTGAAGGGGATTTTAAGCTGTATAGTAAAAAATGCTCCAGGAAAGCATATCCCATCCCACCTGCAAAACAACCACCCTGAAGATGACACATTTGGTAAATTTAATATTTAACTTCCTAAAAATCTACAATCCTGTGGTTGTATGTCAAACACAAGTCATCCTTAAAGTAACATTTTAGAGTCATTTAAGCCCTTGTGTAAGAAATCTAATGTGTATCAAATAACACCTTGTGCTTATTTTTCTCACATCTCATCAGTACATTGTGTTTGAGTCTGCATCTGCAAAAGTCTGTGTCTCATTCACACTGGAGCATTAGCTTTATCCAACTGACATGAACTGAGAGCGCAACAGGCAATTTAAGGCATGTTCTTACTGAACAAGCAGGATTTTGGACATGTTTCAGAGCCAAGTGTGAACTTTTAGAAGGCTGTGGTGGAAGCCTGAAGTCATGATCACTCTCGCACAAAAACCTGATTTTTAGAACCTCTTGATTGCAAGTTAGGAACTGAAATGATAATAAATAAACAGTTCAGACATTCCAAGAGGGATGACACAATTTCAAATGAGCCATTGAATGCTTTTGTATGAATCATATCGGGGCAAATTATTATTCAAATCCAAGTATTTTAGGAGGTTTTATAGCATGACTGTTGGGGATCATTTAACTGTCAGTACTTGTATGATATTAACCAGCTGACTGTTGAGATCACCTCAGTGAACACTGAGGAAAATAGACTTCAGAGTATTACAAAACATGAGGCATTCAGGGAGTGAATATGCATACGAAACAGTTCCTTCCAAACTAAATGGTAACAGTTTTGTGCAGTAATTTGGAAACTAGTCACAGAATTTATTTTATTTTTATTAACCTTCATTTAATCAGGGAAAAAAAATCCCATTGAGATTATAAGAACCTCTTTTTCAAGGGGGTCCTGGCCAAGATTACCAATTGTCAGATTACCTAGAATAGTTTAAAGTTTAAACATGCTCAGCACAAATTAACTTCTGGGTCAGTCCACGGCAGGCCTCCCCTCCAACCAGGCATGATCTTTCCGGTTTAGGTTAGTTTATTTCAGACACAGACATAATACAAAACATATGAAACAAAAATAAAAATAATAATAATAATAATAATAAACAATCCACAAATTAAAACAATCAAACAATAGAAAAATAATAATAATAATAATGATAAATAATACATAAAAAATAAAATAGTAGAAAAAAAAAAAAAAAGAACTGTTGTGCCTGAAAGGGAGTAGGAAGAAGCCACTGCTTATCCAGTCCTCCCCCTAATTCCAGTCCTCAGACTGTTAGTGCTGAATCACTTTATATACAACATAAGATTGTGATTATCTACATACACTTCTACATACACTCATACAGTCACATACACACATACATACACACATACATACTGAATGATTCCAGTCATTGAAGTAGAAAAGGACTAGGAGAGCGCAGACCTCCGCCAAGGCAGATCAGCCCCCCCCATCACCACTAAAATTTCATCATTTGTTCCTTGTGCCAGTATCAACATTTCTTTAAGATTTCATCCAAATGCATTCATAAGTTTTTGAGTTATCTTGCTAACAGACAAACAAACAAACAAACAAACAAACAAACCCTGATGAAAACATAACCTCCACCAAGGAACGGCAGAGGTAATAATAGTTGTTTTCAGACTAGACCTTGTTACACATGAGCAATGTGCCTTTGGAACAGTCGCTATGGAATGATGGTTTTAAACATTTCAGATTCAGAAAACTTTATTTATCCCAAACAGACAATTCATTTGCAGCTTACCGCAGACATCAGCCCACATCCAAAGTGCAATGTGACAAACATAAATAAATCAGTGCACGAATACAGGATCATTGAAAGCAACTACGAATAAATGCATTTAAAAAATCAACAATAAATAATCAATAAATACCAATGCAGACTAAAAGACCCTATTGGTTCAGCTAACGTTAAAAAAAAAAAAAATCATATAAAATGACTAAAATGGCTTCTGTCATTTTTCAGTGCCTAAAGAAAATAACAAAAAATAGTCAGTATAATAGTACTACAGCATGAAAAATCAGTGTTAAAAAGGATAGATTTAAATTGGTGGAGATATTTTGACCAAAATTCCCCTGGATCGCCAATACTTTATCTGTACTTTGGTAAATATGCATGTCAGGATCAGCTTTTACGGAGAGTTAAGACAGCTCTTACAGAACTCATAAAGACAGACACCTGAAAACAACCTCTGAAAATCTCATAAATCAAACATAAACAGTTCAAAAGTACTCAATGAACAAGCCTCAGTATCTCAAAAACTAATGAAGCTATGCAGCTGAAGTTCGATCTGGTTTTCACTGTGACTGTTGAAGTGGTCTGAGATGGTCAGGTGGGAACATTTTCTGCAGTCTGGCGTTTTGGGGCTGGACTCACCCGGCCTCCTCCGTCTTCTCTCGTCCTCAGTTAAGTTCGTGATCCCCTGGGCGGAGGTGACGCAGTTGGAGCGGGTCTCCACCGGCCTGATGCACGAGGCCATCCGAGTTAGCACGCGGCAGCGGCAAAGGGAGTTCTCCATGTTCCTGAACCTGGACGAGGCCTACGGGGTCATAGGTCAGCTGGCTGACATTACCCTGAGGCGGCTGCTGGACAGCGAAGGACTGGAGCTGGATCGAGTCCTGCAGCAGCCCGCACGCATCACAAAGAGGTGAGTTAGGAGCTCCATGGCAACAGCAAGGCCTCATTTGTTTGTCCTTTTTTGTGAATTTTTTTTGTTTTTTTCTAAGCCTTTACAGGTGGCTGAATCGCACATTTGTTAAATAGTTTTATGTTCTCTGTCTTACTTTCAGACAGGAACAGTAATGCACACTCACCATTCATTCTGAGATGCCGCTGTGAGGCAGGGTGGCTTATTTCTGTCCATTTCAAACCTCAAAACCTTAACAGGAAGTCAAGTTAAAATTATACTCTCTGAGTCACATAGTACAGCACAGTATTTATACAGTATGTAGATCTTATCTGAGACTACAGAAGGTGACAAATGAAAACTGAAAAAAGGAAGAAGAAGAAAGAAAAAGTACACGGAGAATCCAAGGTGGGCAAAAAACCCCACAGTGATAACATTAAAAGTAAAATAAAAATTAGATTAGAAAAAACTTTAACTCCTTGTTTCACTGTCAGTAAATATAAATACTACTGTTTATTGTTAAACCTTCTTATAAGGTCCTCATGGTGAACGTGTTTATGATATGTCAAATCCTGCCATTTGGCACATTAGCTCTAAATTCAGAAGAAATGTTAACCACCTGTTATTTCTTTTCATTCAGGCCAAGTAATGCGAACATCATTAACAGTTCACAGACATATGTAAATAAATTCTGCTTAATGGTTATACAACCATTTACATCCTCACTGGTTTAAATGTTGGCAAACAGACATAATGGTCAAATATTTCATCATATTTCACTTTATTAGAAGAAACAGTCAGTAAGGCAACAATTTTGCAGACAGTCCAGCCTTATCTAGGACTACTAGTGTTCTTAAACATTTTGGTTAGATAACAAATAGGCCTCGACACTGTATCCAATCCAATCCAACTTTATTTGTAAAGCACTTTAAAACAACCATAGTGGACCAGAGTGCTGTACAGAAAAATAAATAAAAACCAAAATAACAGAGTAAAATACAAGAATAGATTAAAAGACACAGAACAACTGTAAAAATAAAATAAAAAATAAATAAATGAATAAATAAAAAACAGAAGAATAGATAAAACCTAAATAAAAGAATAAAATACGAGAATCGATTAAAACATAAAAAGCTGCTCAGTTACAAACAACAACAAATAAGAAAAAAAAAACAATACCAAATAAAACAATTGAATAACAAGAAAAGCACTCGGAGAGCGCAGACCTCCGCCAAGACAGATCTGCCTCCCATGTGTGCATGCGGGTTTGCAAGCCCGACCCACCCCCGATCACCACCAAAATGTAGTCATTTCTTCCTTGTGCCAGTATCAACATTTCCTGAAAATTTCATGAAAATCCATCCATAACTTTTTGAGTTATCTTGCTAACAAACAAACACGCACGCGTGCACGCAAACACACAAAGCCAAGTGATCACAATACCTTCTGGCGGAGGTAAAAATATTACATTCAAACAAAAGTTTCAAAAGCCAAGGAGAAAAGATGGGCTTTAAGAAGGGATCTGAAAACAGACAGAGGAGGACTGTCTGATGTGCAGAGGCAGATGGTTCCAAAGTTTAGGAGCTGCTGCAGCAAAGGCTGGAGACAAATGGTTAATATTTTTCTTTCTATCGTATTTAAATTGATTACATTTCTATATGCCTGAGACACAGTTTGCTCCAGATCCTCTGAATATCATGAAATATCCTGGATTTGAACTCATTAGTCCAGGGACGATAATGTAAGAGGTCCCTGTGGAATATGTTTATACTGAGTCTCATATGAGACGTTTTCACTTTGGCTCCTGTTCCAAAACTGAAGCATTTGATATTTATGTCGGATGTGTGGAGGCTCCCATCCTATATGTGAGAGCCACACCTTAAGGCTGGGTTTTTCAACCTTGGGGTCGGGACCTCACATGGGGTCACCTGGAATTCAAATGGGGTCACCTGAAATTTCTAGTAATTGATAAAAAAAAAACAAAAACAACTTACTGATAAAAAATAAATGGTGAGTTGACAGAGATAATCCTAATCCATAACAGACATGACAAACTGTGGTTGTGAAACTGCAGCACTGTGGTTCTGTTTCTGTGTCAAATGTTCACTGTGGTCAGTTTCAGATGCTGCAGCTCTTTCATAATTCATAGTTTCAGTTCTGGTTTGTTCAGTATTAATTGTCCTCCTTGTAAATCACAGCTGGACTGACTGGACAGATCCTGACCAAGGAAAATAAAATTCTCCCTTTGTGCAGTAATCTACACCTGGATTTACTGCCTCTGTCCACAATAATAGACATTATATAGACTAAATGTCCTCTAACATTAATGTTTATTTACATAGTATAGCAAACTATTACATGATCAAAAACAAATTAATTTTAGCAAAAAAAAAAAGTCTCCATTTTGAATATCTGGGGTCGCCAGAAATTTGTGATATTAAACTGGGGTCACGAGCAAAACAAGGTTGGGAACCACATTGGCTTAAGCCAATTTATGGACCTTGGTACAAATTTTATGTTCATAGAATAAACACACACACCACCGTCTAACACAGGACAGTCATTATGTATGAATATGGAATTCCACATACTACATACATACTACAGATTGAACCAGACTACAACAGAGACAGTTTCTTCACATGTCACGTACTCATGCAATTTCAAGCCCAGATATTTCTACTGATCAGTGTAAGACAGAACTATTGCTTTAGGCCAGAACTGCTCAGTGAGTGACACTAATGCATAAATACTGTATGAGAAGATTTAGGTCACAAACTGCAGGGAGAAAGGGAGAAAAGGATAGCTGTGGGTTAGACTGACTCATCTCCTCAGGGTGAAACTTATAGTTAATGAAGGCAGTGCAGCCCACAGGCCTAAAGCCTAACCCTAACCCTAACCCTAACCCTGAGCACAGTGTGGACAAGAACTAGAGGAATGCATTTGGACTGGAAGGAAAAGGGTCTTTTCACTCAAATGGGGCGGTATGAACTGCACTAATCACAGAAAATCTGATCCGATCTACTTATTTTAACTTAAAATAAAATTTTAAACCAGCAAATTTTGCTTTTATTTGTAGCGGAGGGTTTTTTTCTTTTTTTTATTTTTTTCTTGTTCTTGTGCTGCTTCTTCTTCTTCCACAGCTTCAGTTCAGGACTGTGACAAGTTCACACTGACCACATTAAAAAAAAAAACCTAAAACAACTGGCTCTCCCCTGTATGACTCACCTGCTGGGCTGCGTTCCACATAACCCACAGTCTCACCACGGTGACCAGGGTTCAATTCCCCACCCAAGGCTTTTGCTGAATGTCATCATCTCTCTCTCCCCATCTTACTTTTCTCTCTGTCTACTATGCACTTTCTTTCTTTAACTGCCAATAAAAGCAAAAATGCAAAAAAAAAAAAAAATCCGTAAAAAGATCTGTGGAATAAAGCAGATTTGAGGTCTAATGCCGACGGTGTGGACATCCCCCAACACTGACGCCCTTACAGACACAGAAAACAGCCTGATGCACAAACAGACATCACATTCATGTATTATATCAGTGCACTGATAAGCCTGTTTATTTAATGATGCAAATGCCAGATGGAGCAACTGGTGGTAGAGAAGTGAGACGACCAGACAAGGCCAGCATTGTTAAAGCCAGACAGAAAAAAAAAGTGTAAACTAGAAAAGCACTCAGACAGGCAGATCAGTGCCTCGGATTTGGATGAAAATTTCAGGAAATGTTGATACTGGCACAAGGAACAAATGATTAAAATTTGGTGTTGATCGGGGGGGGGGGGGGGGCACTGATCTGCCTCGGCAGAGGTCAGCGCTGTCTTTTCTAGAAAAGCACTCAGAGAGCACAGACCTCCGCCAAGGCAGATCAGTGCCCCATCATCTCCCCATTATCATCTTCTGCTCACGTTTGACTACGCAACTTCTGTTTTCTGTGATTTTTTTTTTTTTAACAACTTTATTTATCATTTTTCCACAACATTTACATCATTAAGGCATTTCTTACACAATTTGTGAACTTGTCCCCACCCCACCCCCCATCCAGGTGGCATCCCCACAAATACATCCATACAAATACACATGTTTCAAATGGACAAACAGAACACCACAAGAAAAAAAAAAAAAAAAAGAAAAAGAAATATACAAGCCCCCCCCTCAAAAAAAACAAAACAAAACAAAAAAACTCAAACCAATCTGTGTTGATCATTCTGGTCATATGACCAACATTCTGGACCTCTGGCATAAGAAAAAGAAGTCCCAGCAGTCAGACTGTGGGCATTGACAAGCCTAGGATGGCAGTAAAGGAGTGAGGAAGAAAGAAGAAGAACATTTTAAATCCTCACTCCTGTCCTTTGACTTCAAGCCAGAACAATGAACAAAAAAATTGGCCTAAACCAAATTAGAATGAACTCATCTGACAGCATTAACATTGCATTACCAAAATGTGTGTAAAAAATGGACACAAAGTACATTCCTGGTGGTGTTACCATGGTAACAGTTAACAGTCAACTTACATGATGATAATTACATACCAACAATGGTAAAAACAAGAAACTACAAAACCACAAGTGGTAAAGAACAGTAATAATTAGGAGAGAAGTTTTCGGCGTCCGGCTTTTCTTAAACCTGTTGTCTATCTGCTGAGCTAATCACTACACACACACAAACAGGGGCGGAAGAATAGGAGTTAGAATAAAACGGCATTAACGGGAGATGGGAAAAAAAAAAGTTTCGGCGTTATTTAATGAATGCGTTAGCGCAGTAGTAACGCGTTAACTTGTCCAGCCCTAAAAAATACATTAAATAAAAACAAGGACTCAGGCAGAAAGCAGGCTCTTGATAGGAGTTCTGAACTGTGACCAGGTTCTGTCACTTTTCTCCTCCAACCCGTGGACTGTATGCCTAATTTTTTCCAGGTCCAATCCCAACATCACCTCTCTAATCCAGTGAACATAGGCAGGAGGGTTCTTCCCCTTCCAGTTCAGTCAGATCAGACGGCGGGCATGCAACGATGCAAAGGCAGTTGCATTTTTGTGGAGATGAGACAAGTTTAGATCATCACTAACTACACCGAAGGTACCTGTCCAAGGGTCAGGCTGCAGTGTTTTACCAGGTATCGCTGAAAGTGATTGGAAGATTGAAGACCAGAAAACATCCAAAGATGGACATGACCAAAACATGTGTCCAAAAGAAACAGGGGGATATTGACATCTAGGACAGTTTGGTGCTACATTCTGTTTTCTGTGATTTTAATTGTTTTTACACATACACAGACGTAAAAGAATGAAATGAATCAGATTAACCTGGATACACACAGGAGGACAGTGGAGTACTGGGGAGAAATCCAGGTGTGTTAATCTGAGTTATTATAACCAGATTACTGCTGTTAATATACTGTTTACATGGTCATTTGAATATTCTGATAACTCCAGAAAACAGGTAATGATCAGAGTATTGCTGCCGTACATGTAATCAGACTCCCTGTTTTCTCCCCAGAATCCTTGAGGAGCAGGCTCTGAGGGAGTACGTTCTGGCTCTGTTTCGGCTCCCGCGTGGCGAAAGTCTCCACGAGGTGGCTTCCTGTTCGGTGTGGACGCCCCACGCTCGCTCCCACACAGCCGGGACTCTTTACACCACTGACAACTATCTGTGTTTCTGCAGCAGAGAGGAAGGCCACTGCATCCTCATCATCCCACTGTCTGAGGTAAGACAGCCCCCGCCTGCTTCACAGCCTGGGATGAAAACGCACCCATTCAGCCGAGGCAGTGGGGTGGACTCTGACACTGGTGTGGACACTGAAGAGCTCCAAGGCAGCACTGCTGAAAGTTGACATTTTTTTGCATTTGAAATCATAATTTCACATCATGTCGAGCTGATCAAACAAGCAAACAATCATAGTCAGAAAAAATATTCAGTAGCTGACATGTTTACAATGAATATGTGAATATTTAAAGACAAAACAAGAATTTAATGCATTCTGCAAAGTTATTCTAATGATGAACATATGCATTAATATTGAATCTCACCTATGTATTTACAGCCTCTGCTCCTCCTCCTCCTCCTCCTTCTTCTCCTCCTCCTCCTCCTCTCTACTCTCTGTCCACTCACATAAATACGTTGATTCATGACATATGAACACATTCTGGATCCACTGTTCATACAGTTTGATGGTACAGTTTTTGTCTGAACAAAAAGGCTTTTAGTTTCAATTATTACATGTAATTTATTCCCAAAAATATGGATAAAATCATAACTAGAATCACATTTACAATCTCAGGTTTTATTGTATTTTCCCCACAAATTTTCTTTGTGTGTTTTTTATTTAAACAGTTGCTCTTCCATAGAAATGCATGAAAATAATAAGTAAAGTAACTTTTAAAAACTGTATCTGTTTGGCATTAGATAATGTCTTCTGTTATTACCTCCATCAGGAGGTATTGTGATCGCTTTGCTTTGTGTGTTTGTGTGTTTGTCTGTTTGTCTGTCTGTGTGTAAGATAACTCAAAAAGTTATGGATGGATTTGGTTGAAAATTTCAGGAAATGTTGATACTGGCACAAGGAAGAAATGATTACATTTTGGTGGTGATCTGGGGGGGGGGGTCTGCGCTCTCCGAGTGCTTTTCTTGTTCAGTATCTGTGTGGAGCCTCTACAGTTCTAGACCCTTAAACTAACTTACACTCTGACTCCTATAGAAGTGCCTTCTGTCCAGTTTTCTTTTCTTTGACATCCTTTACATCCTAATTACCAAGCACACACACACGGGCATGCGCGCACACGCTAACAAACACATGTCCAAATGTACATGTAAGTGACTCCACTGATATTCAAATCCGTCTGTCTGATGTGACTCAGACAGAACAAACACAAACATGTTGAAAACTTCCGTTAGCGCTCCAACTAACAGGTTCCTTTTACAAGTAGATGGAGTGACAGCGGGGACGGCCAATCACATGTATGTTAGCAAAACCAAAGAGCCAATTGGAGAGAGACATTTACGTTAGAGGTGGGACTTCTAGCACAGCCCGACTGTTAACCCTTTGTGTGTCAGAATCATTGTCTAAACACCACAGACAGTGGTTGGACTGGTAGGGACTACACAGTAGTGGATGGATATTGGTACGGACGGGTCCCTAGTGTCCCTACGCAATTCTACGCCCCTGGATTCAACCATGTGTCTCCACAAAAATAATGAATAATGTTTTCTCTTTGTCATATTTTATGCTCTTGCTTTGTGGTTTTAGTACTAGTTCCAACCACAGATAGAGAAACAGAAGTCAAAGAAAATACTGTGCATACATTTTAAGTCCAGAATCTCTACAGTTGTTTATAAAGAAAGTGCTTTTAAATGACTCCAAAGGTGGCAAATATCAGAGGTAAACCAGGACAACCTTTGTGCACAGGACATTTTACATCAGAGACTTTGAACTAAGTATCTACAATGGAGCTTTTGTTTTATTTCTCTGCAGAGACAGGAAGAGAACGTTCTAAACAGAACTTCAAGCTTTGTTTAGCTTTGTTCCAGTCTTTCATATTTACTGGTTTTCCTTTGTCACTGGACTAAATTACCGCCAGAAGTTTATGTTTATGCATTTGAAGGAAGAAGTAGAAGTTGGCCAAGGGATAATATAAACTAAATGAATCAGTGCAGTAAAAGCAGATTTAATAAATAATTGTGTGTGCATTTACTCCATTACAAAACCATAGATGACTTTGGTGTAACATTATCCAGACCAGAGGTTCAAGAGAGACCCCAGGGTTCAAAGCGTGAGAAAAAAGTAGCGGCTTATAGTCCGAAAAATATGATATTTACTGTATTGCCTCTTTTTTTCAGGTTTTGTCCATAGAAAAAGCCGAGAGCACCAGTGTTCTTCCTAATCCGGTCATAGTGAGTGTTCGGAGTAAAAAGGCCTTCCAGCTGATCGAGCTGCAGGACAGAGACGAGCTGGTGGAGAGCCTCAACTCCAGACTCCGAGCTCTGCAGTGGAAACGCTCCATGTTCCGCAGCAAGAAACACGGCAAGAGGAGTATGGTACGAAGGATCACGCTTCTTGTTTAAGTAGTTAAATTAGTTTTTATTTTTATGCAGACACAGATACACAAGGTTCCCATCCACAATCAAAGCAGGAAAGTTTATTGTCTCAGTTGTTCAGGTTCTGGGTATCCCAGATTTACTGTTTGTTTGTTTGTTTATCAGTTAATTAATTAATTTATTTATTACATGTAAAGAAACAAAATAAAAAAAAACCAAATAATTAAATAAAACAAAAATAAACATTTAAATGAACAGAATCTATCTTCAAGCAGATACAATCTGAATTTAGCAAAAGGAGTAGGAAGAAGTCTAAACTGATTTAATCCAACCCCTCAGTGTTTTTACTCCTTTATCACTAACTTAATACAAGAATCAAACAATACAATGTTCCTAATGTTAGCATCGAACCACAACAAATCCATAATGCAGTAACTGAATTCTACACAACAGTATGTTCATGTCAGTACAGTCACACAAACAGACTCAACAATTTAACCATTTTCTTCAATAATTGCAGCAGGTTTATCAGTACAACATCATCCATAAACAAACAGAACTCATTGTCATTATTAAATACTGGACCTCTCAACAATCAATTCTTTATATCTTTTTTTTAAACTGAATTATGTTTGATATTTGTTTTATCTCCACACACAGTTTGTTCCACAGTTTTCCTCCACAGATGGTGATACAGAAACTTTTTAACCTAGTGCGTACTTTGTGAATCTTTAAATGTAATTTTCCCCTTAAATCATCGCCTCCCTCTCTTTCACAAAACATTTCTTGAATATTGCCGGCAGTCAGTTATTCTTTGCTTTATACATTATTTGAATAGTTTTGAACTCCACAAGGTCAAAGATTTTAAAAGTTTTAGATTGTAAAAATAGTGGATTTGTGTGTTCATGAAAAACACATTGTGAACAGTTCTTCTTGCTCTTTTTTGCAGTAGAAAAAGTCTTTGTAATGAACTTGCATATGTATTTCCCCATTCCTCCAAACAGTAACTTACATAAGGTAAGATCAATGAATTCTACAGAATCTGAAGTGATTTTTGATCTAAGATCCCCTTTGCTCTGGCCAGGACTCAGATGCTTCTGGATAGTTTGTTTTGTACATGTTTTATGTGAGGTTTCTGCATGACTTCACACAAAAATGTACCAAATGCAATGGAACAAACTCCCCTTATACCAACGGTAGGCACCCTAGGGCTCCCAGGCCACATTTGGATTTTGGCTTTTTTCAAGTGGCTCCTTGTAGATGTGTCAAAAAAATTTTTATTTTTTTTTTGTTTTGTTTTGTTTTGGTTTTTTTTTACACATTTTGTTATTGTTGCAACTATAAAATCATTTTGATGTTTTGCAGTGGTAAAAATGTGGACTGCACTCCAAATGAATCAAAAACAGAAGTAGTAGTACTGAAGGTATATGTCTGTATTCTTCATTACAGAGGAATCCTTGATTTGATTTGATTTAGTGATTTATTCCGACATGCAATGAAATTGAACACATATGCGAACAAGCAAAACATGCAGAATAATACAAATATCAACAATCATGGCAATCTTAAACAGAAGAACAGCACAATAGTTCCATTTACATTTACCTGAAAAGGGGCGGGAAGAAGTGCAATTTACTTAATCCCACCCCCTTTCCCTAAAATATTATTAATAATATATATGTCCCTCTTCCTTTTACGTTACTCTTATATATTTTTATATCTATTCACACACACACACACACACACACACACTCATCCATATACACATACATACGTTTATATGTACGGATGTATGTATACAGTGGTCCCTCATTTATTGCGCGGGTTACGTTCTAAAAATAACCCACAATAGGCGAAATCCACAAAGTAGTCAGCTTTATTTTTTACAGTTATTATATATGTTTTAAGGCTGTAAAAGCCCTCACCACACACTTTATACAGCATGTCCAGAGGTCCAACTTTTTGTGCGATGGTTAGCATCTTCCTCTGCCTTTTGGGTTCGACTGCAGGTGCCTTTGTCGGTGCAGAACGTTTCGTCGACATTGTGGGTTTTGTCGGGGAAAAAACTTGCAAACATACAGCACTTCAGAGTCACACTGTTAACGATCAAACATTTATGTAAATTTTGCGAGCCGAATGCATTCTGGACTGCACAGAAGACACGGCACGGAGGAGATTGGTTGACAGTGGTCTACAGTCCCTTAGCCAATCAGGACGCAGAACACAATGCGTATTCATACACTGTTTAAAAAAAAGCATGCAAAATTGCACAAAAAAAATCCGTGAAACAGCGAGGCAGCGAAAGGTGAACCACATTATAGTGAGGGACAACTGTATAAGGATGAAGGAGTGTGTGTGTCCTTCACGTACCGGTCGCTTTTTGCAGCAAAACAATAATGACAAATGTCACTGTTTTCTTTAATACAGTTCTGTAATTTCCTTTGTAGTTCTGTAAATGCACAGAAACTCTGATTTATTCATGACACTTTCTGTACCAACTAATCCTAAAGAGCTTCTTACATAGTCACTACTTTAATTTATTTTTTTAATTTTCATTTATTTAACCTTTATTTACTCAGGCAAGCAATTAAGAACAGATTCTTATTTACAAATGCAGCCTGATTAAAGAGCAATGGCTCCTGGAGGGGTGGGGGGGCTACAAATAAAAACCAGGTTATACAAAATATAGAAACAAACAGTTAATAAATAAGTACTTTGAGGTAGAACATAAGGATATGTTTTGGCTCCAAGGTTATTATCGTTAACGAAAACTAACAAAATGACGAAAACTAGAAATGTAAAAATATTTTCGTTAACTGAAACAAATAAAAACTATAATTAAAAGAAAAAAATGGTAACTAACTGAAACTGTATTGTGTGTTTACAAAACTAAAACAGATAAAAATTATGGATAAAATTATCTTTGTTTTCGTCTTTGTCAACGTTGAATTGATACGAAATCGATTTATTTCACTTTTAGCTAGTGGCACCATACAACACTTGTCGGTCCGTCACTTGTGTTCACTTGTGGTTTCCAGTCGTCTTCTGGTCCCCACTCTACCTGGAAACATGGAGACTAAAGCAGCAGAGTCCTGTCTGGGATTGATTTGAATAGGAGCACAGAGAAGAAGAGAAAAGAGACAACTAAACTAAAATTAATACTAAAACTAAGCATTTAGAAAAAAATGAAAACTAATAAAAACTATCAAACCTGCTCTAAAAATGAATTAAAACGAACTGAATTAGAGAAAAAAAAAGTAAAAACTAAATAAAACTAAACTAGAATGAAAAATCCAATACTGTTCTAACCTTGTTTGGCTCCGGACAGTTTTTTTTTTCGTTTCTGTCCAAAAATGACTCTTAATAGCAAACGTAGCCGACCCATACCAACACCATCCAAGTCTGTCAGTAAGAAATACAATAAGGAGTTGGCCTTTAAAGCCTCTGACACTTTTACCGTCATCTTTCTGTTTCACCAAGACTCTGACCCTCACAGTGAAACATTTAGCAGGTTTTATGTTCAGCCTCAAACGCAGACTACCACTGACTGTGTGGTTCAAACAGTTCAACACTGCTCTGACACAAAGACAGTTTAGTTTAACATGGTCTTTTCCTTTTACCACAGTCCTCCCCCACTCCCTACTACACCTTCTACTATGACACCGGTGTCTCCGATGAAGAGGAGATAGAGGAGCATGTTCTACGCAACACCGTCAACAGTGAGGCTCTGATGACCGCCTTCCACCAAACCCAACCAGGAACAAATGGAAGCAAGGTCAGTGGGAAAAGTCAGAGGTCAAACCCAAATTTGACTGAATGAACGGATGACAGTTGAGAATGTTTAGAACTGGTTTTTAAGTAACGTTAAGTATTCTAGCTCAGGTCTGTGGCTTCATAAAGAGGAAGCAGAAGTCGATGAGCTTCCACAGTCCCTCAGGCAGTTTGTCACTTGTTTTTTTTCATTCATCTGCCCACAGTGGCCCAGTACCTCCAAACAATCCATGTCTTTGTGTGTTTTTTTTGGGAGGAAATTTTGCTGAAATATAACACTTTGTCATTTGCAGCTTATCAAGAGAACAGTGGAAATGTTATCTGGTAAGAAATGTTGCTTTTGAAATTTTTAGGGGATTTTTTTTTCAGTGCAGCAACTGAGTAGTGTTTTCTTCACAGAGGGAGAACATTTGTTTTCATTCATTTGCTCTTAATGCCTAAGACCAGTGTCGTACCGTATGTCCCAAAAAAAAATTACAGTCAGACTTTCTGCATTGATAACTTTCAAAAGAATTAAACAATCTAAATACTATTTCAGGGTGTGAAGCTATAACTTGTTTCCTACATCTTGCAGAAAATCCCATTTAATCTGGTTCAGGGGTCACAGAGAAATGTGCATCTTTGTAAAGCATGTCATGGGTTCGTTTCTTCCAAGTTTGGTACTTGGATGCTCTTGGCGTCCATATGAAGGAAAATACTTTGCTCACAACTGACAGGGCAAATAACAAATGAATTCAAATTCTGTGCATAACATTATATCAGTGGTCTGTACTCGTGTGAGGTTTTGTTGTTACCTCCGCCAGGAGGTATTATGATCACTTTGCTTTGTGTGTTTGTTTGTTTGTTTGTTTGTTTGTTTGTTAGCAGCTTTACAGGAAAACTCTTCCACCCATCTTTCCCAGATCTTTCCCACAGATAGGCCTAGGCCCTGGGACCAACCCATTCCATTTTGGTCCCAGTAGGCCAAAGTTCAAGGTCACAGCAAGGTCACAACATCTACAATTTTCCATCTGTCATCATCGAGCAGTTTTCCAAAATTCATTAAAAAAAATTCAAAATGACTCCGATTAGCCTCCAACTGGATCCACCTGTAGCTTAGAACAATCTCTTGTATGTGGAACTAAATTGTCTGTGGACGTTTACATTGAACACTGAAAATCCCATTTCCCACACATTTAAAATTAGAACTCAACTAATATTGATGTGAATTGAATCTAATTGGACAGACACATGACTGGGACCAGATTCAGCTGTTTCTGTGTATGGAACAACCTGGAAACTGTTGGATTTAAACAGACAGAGTGGATCCACACATGCACAGCGTTCAGGGTGAAGGAGGAGGTTTGAGTTCTGAACACTTGTTAAAAGATGTATTGATCTGTCAGTTACCATTTTGCATTTGTTCCCTAAGAAGCTTACATCTGTTGACAAGCATTTCACTTTGATTCTTTCCTCTCCAATTCTCAAACTGCAAATTAGTTATGGTTGGTCAGCAACTAACTCCTGCTCAGAGAGCATTCATTGTGTTAAAGTACACTGAAACAAACCCTAATGTTGACAAGAAAAGGGAGGAGTTTAGACAAAGGTTTGATCAGGACGCCCTGAAGAAAGAAGAAACAAACCCATGACATACTTTACAAAGATCCACAGTTCTCTGTGACCCCTGAACCACATTAAATGGGGTTTTCTGTAAGATGTAGGGAAAGTTATAGATTCATACCCTGAAAGAGCATTTAGATCAGGGATGTTAAACTCATTTTAGTTCAGGGGCCATTTTCAGCTAAATTTGATCTGAAGTGGGCCGGACCAGAAAAATAACCTATGAATAATGACAACTCCAAATTTTTGTCTTTGTTTTAGTGTAAAAAAAACCCCATTAAATTATGAAAATACTTACTTTTACAAACTATCCAAAAAAAATAAAAAAAACCCCTGAAAAACCTGAAATCTAAATTAAAAAACGTAAGAAAATTTAGTGCAATTTTAACAATATTCTGCCTCCACTTCTCCTTTGTCCATGTGCATTATGGATCAGATCTACAAAGACACTAAACACTGAGGAACGGGAAGAAAAGAGTTCAAACTGGACTGAATTTTCTTTAGACAGTTCAGGTTGTTCATATTTGTTCAGGTTATTCACATTTTATTGTTTCAGGATCGTTTGTAAATGTAAATATTTTCATGATTTAATGTTATTTTTTGCACTAAAACAAAGAAAAAAAATTAAGTTGTTAATTCTAGATTTTTTTGGCTTAATTCAAGATTTTTTGCTAAATTTGAGATTTTTTTTGGCCTAATTGAAGATTTTTTTTTTTTGGCTTAATTCAAGATTTTTTCCTTAATTCAAGCTAAAATTTTTTTTGCTTAATTCAATAAAAGACTGTGGAATTTTTGCACTTGGCAAAAACATCCCAGGGGCCGAACTGAACCCTTTGGCAGGACGCATTTGGCCCCCGGGACTCATGTTTGACACCCCTGATTTAGATTGTTTAAATATTTGGAAAGATATCAATGTGGAAAATCCTATTGGAATTTTTTTTTTTTGGGACATATAATATAAAGTACTGGAAAATCACACTTGAGTAGAAGTACAGGTACGCTACTATATATCCTTTATTTAACCAGGTGAAAAAGCTTCATTGAGATTGCAGATCTCTTTTCCAGGAGTGACCTGGCCAAGAAAAGCAGCATAACACATAGTTTCTGACAAGACATAATCAACACATAATGCAGTGTGCATAATGCAGAGTGCACCTGACTATAAGACGTACCTGAATATAAGCCGCACCCACCAAATTTTAAAAGAAAAAACTCTTTGTACATATATAGACCACACCTAACTGTACGCCGCAGGTGTCCACGTTGTCACATGAGATATTTCCACAGACAGATGGTGAACAGGCAGATTATTTAAATATTTATTTCCATCCCTTAACTGCTTGTTTCCAAACAGTGCCTGGAACACGGCAGTAAAACGGCAGGAACAGGCTGGTTCAAAAACCCAGAGAAGTCATTGATTAGAGCTGCAACCGATTAATCGACTCAAAGTGATCCAAAAAAATCATTCAACCACAATTCTCCTGAATCTTCAGCTTAGTTTCCTTCATTTCTCTGCTGTTAAACATTGGTTCCACTGTTGTGTTTCACACGGACGCTTATTGTGACGCACAAAGAAGCTTCAATTCAGGAAAACTGCAACAGAATATTTCCCTTCAGTCAATTCGAGTCAATTAATCGAATTTGAATTTCTGCATTCGCTTCAAGCACCTAATGGATTAATTGGTTGCAGTTCAATCTGTCTCTTCGTCTTCCTTCTGCTCATTAAACCTCTGCAGTCGTCTTCTTCAGTGTTGGAGTTGAACAGCCTCAGCTCCGTCACACTCCTTCTCCGTCTCTCTTCTGTTGTCTCTCATTGTCTCTTTCATGCTGCAGCTCTGTTTCCTTCTTTACAGACACATCCATTGGTTTGAACTTAAAGCTGCATCAGATGCACTTGTTCGTGCGTTTTCCATGATGAGGGTTTATGCAAAATGATTAAAGTTCATCTTAAAACTTCTCCTCTTCATCACCTCTTCCACCTGTCTGTCTCAATTTTGCGCTTCCTGCCAGAGCGCCCCCTGGAGGACGTAAACCCGTAAAAATCTATACTTGAGCTGCATCGCTGTATAAGCCACAGGGTTCAAAGCGAGAGAAAAAAGTAGCGGCTTATAGTCCAGAAAATACAGTACAAAACAATCATTTGTGCAAGTTTAAAAACAGTTACATTGACCAAGCTCACTGATTTCACACTCCTTTAAAATAGCTTTAAATTCACCTGAAGTAACAAGTTCAGACAGACGTAGGTTGTTGTGCAGGACATTCTGTGCAGAGGGGGCAGCATGTTGAAATGCAGTCTGACCCAACTGTGTTCTGGCTCTAGGAACCACCATCAGTATATTTTTTTACAAAAGCAGAGCATTCTGTCGTGAACTACCTGTTACTACATGACTACTTAAGTTAAAATCTTTAAATATCTAGTATTTACCAAAAAAATTACTTTGGTAGAAGTTCAAGTCACCAACTGAAACACTACTCAAGTTAAAGTCTTTAAATATCGAGTATTTAAGTTTATCAAGTGATCTGCAATTAAATGTACTCAAGTAATGAAAGCCTGTTACGCCCCGGCCTAGGGGTTCACCAGGGCGAACATAACATGCTCACTTTGTCCCCTCCCAGCTCCCAAGCACACAAGTCAGTCACAAACTAAAATTCACAATGTTTATTTTTTTTTAAATCAACCAAAGGAGGTTAGGGGAGGGCATGGCTAAAACAACAAACAAAATGATCTTCTTTACAGTTTAAACTAACTTACCCAGCCAAAAATAAATGCACTAAATAAAATACTGTAAACTGACCTAAACTTCCTAACCAAAAAACAGGAGAAAACGGGAAAACAGAAGAGCCGGCCTCCCCTACCAGAAAAAGGTTCAATTTACAAAAAACTATTTACAACTGTATACAATCAACTCATCACACGAGCACATGAAGACTGACGGTCACACACAGAACACAGGGTGGGGAGCTGGCAGGAGGCAAGAGAGAGGACGAACAGAAGCTCCAGGGCCGTTTTTAAAGGGGCCGGGCAATCATACTCCACCAATCAGCAACCTGCAACACAAACAGACACAAAAGGGCACAACACACCTACAGGACGGGGGAGAACACACACACTAACCAGAAAACATATATACATATAAATAGACAAATTATGACCCAGGGTTATAACAAAGCCAAAGTACAAGTAAATGTGAATAACAACCAAAGGCACCAAAGGAATTGAGAGTATGACGCTGCTGCTCACATCAACAGGTTGCCGACAGGTTGAGTGTGGACCTTTGTTTGCGCTTGTTCATTACACGATTAGACCCAACGACACATGAGCTTCCTGACTTTATTGCAGTCACAGGTAATCTCACTGGTGAAAACACCACATTTCCTTTAATTTATTTTTTGTAACAATATTGTGTATCGACGTAGGACTATGAAACTGAGTTCGGAAATGTGGTGAAGTAAAAGTGAAAGTAAACGGAATAAAAACTACTCAGTAAAAGTACAAATTCTCTCAAAACATACTTGAGTACAGTAGTGAAGTATTATTACTTTGTTACTATACAACATTGCTTATGACTGAATTTAATGGGAAACATAAATGTATCAGACAAAATCAGTGTCATCTGTAAGTAATAAATGGATAAAATCCTGAATACTTAGTGTTTATATGTGACTGTGTGTCAGAGCATGGAGCAGGTGAAGGAACGGCTCTGGGACGATCACTTCGCCGAGTTCGGACGGGGCGTGCACATGTTCCGCACCGAGAAGATCCAGAGGCTTGTTGCCATGGGGATACCAGAGTCACTACGGGGCGAGCTGTGGATGACGCTTTCTGGTGAGTAAGAAAGAAAAACCGGAACATTTAACTGAAACTGGATGAAGAATACGAGCATCCTCATCTCTCCAAAGACCTGGAACTGATTTAGGTTTGAAAAAAAAAAGGCTAAATGTATTTCAGCGGCAGAAGGTGCCAGGCCTTTATTTGACGGAGGTTTGCATTAGAGCAGTGGTTGCCAACCTTTTTTTGTCTACTGACCCCATTTAACATCACAAAGTTCTGGTGACCCCAGACATTCAAAACGGAGACTTTTTTTTGGTCATTAAAACTAATTTGTTTTTGATCATGAAATCGTTTGCTATACTATGTTGCAAAAAAATGTTAATTTTAGAGGACATTTAGTCTATATAATGTATATAACACTGGGTTACAAAAAAATATTTTTTGCAAGTTGTCTAGGTTTTTTCAGCTGAATTCGGACCATTTTGCACCGCTAAATCCAAAAATGACATCTGTTTTTCTCAATCAGGTCAGGGTTTTTTGCTAATTTGATTTTGAAAAATTTGATCTTCTCACAAATTATAATAATTAATACCAAAATCAGATTGGTAAGCACACTTTATGAAACTTGTGACTTGATTCCTGTTAGGTATAATGGTGTATTCACCGCAGATGGAGCAGAATACGTCAGGATTATTTTTGCAACATCTTCTCGTCGAAGCCATTTCATTCACCTGGAATATTAAAAAAAACATTCATCATAAATTGGCAAAAGTAAAATCTTCAGAACTCGTTTATTGCAAGAAATATGAAAGAATTTTGTATCATATGATGTGAAAAGGCCCATAAACGTAAGCAAAAATGTTCAAAAGCCAATATGTAGCATAGTTCAGAAAGTTGACCTGATTGAGCAAAATTAATGTGATTTCAAAAAACTGAAACAATACATTTGTTGTTGACCAGTGTTATTATGGACGGAGGCAGAAAAGCTGAAAAGTCTGACAGAGAAAGTCAACATCTCCATCCTATAGATGTCCTCTATAACCTCTATCCAGTCCTCCATTTTTGGTGCATCCTTTTTTAGCCACTTCCTAGTGATGGCTTTTTTACCTGCCACCAACAATATTCTGAATAGATATTTATCCAGTGAACGTGTTCTCCCCTGGTTCTCTTTTCCCAAGTATATAGATTCAAATGTGAATGGAAATTGGACTTTGAAAATTGTCTCCATGCTTTTCTTCAGTGCCTGCCAAAAAGGCACAATATAAGGGCAGTCCCAGAATATATGAAAATGATCGGCTTTACTTTCACCATATAGTCTCCAGCATCTTATAAATGTTAATTTTAGACACATTTAGTCTGTATAATGTCTATTATTGTGGACAGAGGCAGTAAATCCAGGTGTAGATTACTGCACAAAGGGAGAATGGGATTTTCCTTGGTCAGGATCTGTCCAGTCAGTCCAGCTGTGATTTACAAGGAGGACAATTAATACTGAACAAACAAGAACTGAAACTATGAATGATGAAAGAGCTGCAGCATCTGAAACTGACCACAATGAACATTTGACACAGAAACAGAACCACAGAGCTGCAGTTTCACACACAGTTTGTCATGTCTGTTATGGATTGGGATTGTCTCTGTCAACTCACCATAGATTTTCTTTTTGTAAGTTTTGATTTTTATTTTTATCAATTACTAGAAATTTCAGGCGACCCCATTTGAATTCCAGCCGACCCCATATGGGGTCCCGACCCCAAGGTTGAAAAACACTGCATTAGAGCCACCCTTTTATTTCTAATTTTCTTTTGTTTTATTAGTAGAAACGGTCACATTCGGTAGGAAACCTCTTTTTGATTCACTCCCATCAGGCCTGTGGTGTTCCAGTGGACAGAATCTATTCATGTCTTAATAATTTCACGGTGTGTCTCTTTCTGTTGGGCTCAGAAGTTTCTGCAAATGACAGTTTCGTTGAAAAAGTAAGACACACACCTGCAGTGACTGAGATTGGACAACAGCGCTTCAGATCAGTGATCCACAGCAATACACTGTTGAAAATTCCTGCATTATACCATTAAATGTGTTAAACTCATAGAAGTCTACATTGAGCATAACTGGCAGCACATTATAGGACAGGCACCAGAAGTTTGTCCATGTTATTTTTATACTGGTGAGTTATTAAGAACCACCATTTATTTGTTCATGTCAGCCTCAACACAGGCTATTTTTAGAGACCTGGTTTGTAATTGACTCTAGGTTTTTATTTGAGGAAATACAGCATGCTTAATATTGTCACATTATTAACATTTTTGAGTGTTTTTCTGTCTTTTCTCTTATTTTGAATATATATTTCAGGCATCATCCTGACATTTGTTTAATCATCAGCATCTTGGGGATTATTTAGTGCTGTCACCAGGGTTCGTACGGGTGCTTGAAATCCTTGAAAATGCTTGAATTTCAATGTTGTGTTTTCAAGGTCTGGAAAGTGCTTGAATTTTAGTTTAAGTGCTTGAAAGTGCTTGCAATTCTAACTCTGTGATTTATTTATTTATTTATTTTTAATATGAACTCTGCCAGCTTAGATTGTAAGCAAAAACTACTTAGAGAGAGGTGATACATTCTGAAAAATAAAACTTTATGTCAAAAAAGAAAATTAGCGGGTGCTCTCAGGTCGACTCCAGGTACGTTTTTACCTTGGTCTTTGGTTCGGTGCAAGTGTGCCTGAAGAACGTCAAGTGGCTTCCCTTTTTTTTTGGGTCAAACTCCTTTCATTTCTAAACTTTTTGCTACTATGAAACATAATTTTGGTTGTTTATGGCATAATACAATGTACATCATTGTGATAAAAAAATAATCGTGAGTAAATGTATTCCATTCCTGTTAAGGTGCTGTGCTGGAAAAATGTGAAAGTTACCCTTAAAAGTGCTTGAAAAGTGCTTGAATTTGACCTTGAAAAATGGGTACGAACCCTGCATCACACACAAAATGGGAAAATAGCTCAAAACAAATGTCAGTTTCACCTAGAATTGCCCAGACCAGTGGTTCTAAAACCTGGAACACTGGGTTGTACTACATCAGAAATGATTTACAGAGGGGTCTTAAAAGTCTTGAATTTGCAAATCGGCATTTAATACCTTAAAAAAGTCTTTAAAAGGTATTAAATTTGATATGGTAGGTCTTTAGTTATGTAGCTGTAAACTTGTTGGCTGGATTGTGTTTAAATGTGTCAGTTCGACCCGTTCCAACCCAACAATTTATATTGAAATTAGGAACCAGTTCTCGCTAACTTTGTAGCCCCTAATGAGAAATGACTTGGAATGGTGGGAATCAAGGCGTTGGAGTAAATCAGTACATTTTCCTAAATTCCAGGACTGACTAATTTTTGCCAGTATTGCCGTGAAATAGGCTTTGAAATTATGCATTAAATTATGTTCTAAGTCAGGGGTTTCAAACATGCGTCCCCCCGAAGGTTCCAATCCGACCCCTGGGATGAATTTACAAAGTGTAAAAATTCCACAGTCCAGGCTGTGGAACTCATTTTAGTGTGGGTTCCACATCCAGACCAATCTGATCTACAGTCAAATAATAACAGCAGAAGAACCCACACAAAAGAATGACTGCAGATTTACTTGATGATTTGATGTGAAAAAAATGATATTACATTATGTCTATAAATAATGACAACTTCAATTTTTTGTCTTTGTTTTAGTGCAAAAAATAACATTAAATTATGAAAATATTTACATTTACAAACTATCCTGTAACGATAAAATGTGAATAACCTGAACAAATCTGAACAACCTGAAATCTCTAAAGAAAATTAAGCACAATTTCAACAGTTTTCTACCTGTTTGTAAGTATTTAGTGTCTTTGTCGTTCTGATCCATTATGCACATGCAGAAATGAGAAGTTGAAAGCATAATAGTGTTAAAATTGCACTTATTTTTCTTAAGAAATTTCAGTTTTTTCAGGTTATTCACATCTTTTTTGTTTGGATAGTTTATAAAAGTAAGTATTTTCATAATTTAATTGGGTTTTTTTTTTACACTAAAACAAAGACAAAAATGTGCAGTTGTCATTATTTCTAGGTTTTTCTGTTCTTATTTTACTGGTTCAGTCCACTGCAGATCAAATCAGACTGAATGTGGAACCTGAAAGAAACTGAGTTTGAGAGCCCTGACATGTACACAGGACACTGAAGGGCCACAGGAGCAAGATCTGAGATGAAGCAACAAATAATCACCCTCATAACAAAGCCAACAGACTTTTTGTCAAACACTGATGCATTTTTTCTCCTTTTTGAACACTTGTCACTACGAGAATAAAGTTGTAAAATATCAACATAAAACCCGTAATTTTATGAGAATAATGTCAAATACAAAAACAGTCATAATATTTCGAGAATAAAGCCATAATATTATGAGAATAAAGTCGCAGTTTAAAAAAAAAAAAAATCATTTCACAAAAATAATGTCGTACTTCATGAGATTAAAGTTGTCATTTTTTGAAAATAAAGCCATAATATTACAAGAACTATGTTGTCATTTAAAAACAGGTGGAAAACATATAATTTACATAAAGTCGTACGCAGTTGTTGCATTCTGGAGAACTTGGAACATTTTGTGAGGTCACACTTTCATTTGGGGTTTATGCATGGCGAAATACTGAGCCTATTAGCCCCGCCCATCAAATTCTGAGCCTATTAGCCCCGCCCAACAAATACTGAGCCTATTAGCCCCGCCCACCAAATACTGAGCCTATTAGCCCCACCCACCATCGACACAGTGTCATTAGGCTCAGAGTTCCGCTGTAACCACAAACTCTGTCATCAACAAGGTTTAAGGCTTACAAGTTTTAAATTATGACTTTTTATCGCACTTTTGCAAATTTCTTTTCAAAATACTACGACTTTAATCTCATCAAAGTTCAACATTATTTTCATTAAATTATGAATTGTTTTTTTTTTTACTGTGACTTTATTCACACAGACCCACGCTGGGCTTTGAAGGGCAGAAAACAGAGGAAAATGTGGACTGTAACCTAAAACAGAGAGAAAAACAGAGTTGAACTGTTGACTTTCATTTCACCACCTGCTCATGTCTGTTCTTAGCAGATGAAGAACTGACTATCAGACAGATGGAAGTGTGACAAACAGCGCTCATGCTTCACATCCGTATGTCACACCAGCAGCTCCTGTATGTACTGTAGTGTGGGCTTCATACACCCCAACAAACCCCACCCGCCTTTCTTTGGGTTTGGTGTCACTTCCTCTGTTTCAGTCTCACTTCCCCACATCAGAGCTGCAGCCGTCTGACATGAGCGAACAAAATGGTACCTGTGGCAGAACTGAAACGTGACCAGGACTGAAAAAGAGTTTGAATGTTCAGCAATTCAACGTCTTAGAGCAGGGCTGTCAAACATGCATCCTGGGGCCAAATGTGCCCCCCCCCCCGCCAAGAGGTTCCAGTCCAACCCCTGGGATGAATTTACAAAGTGTAAAAATTCCACAGTCCAGGCTGTGGAACTCATTTTAGTGTGGGTTCCACATCCAGACCAATCTGATCTACAGTCAAATAAGAACAGCAGAAGAACCCACACAAAAGAACAACTGCAGATTTACTACTGGGTTTGATGGGGAAAAAATAGTATTATATTATGCCTATAAATAATGACACCTTCAAATATTTGTCTTTGTTTTAGTGCAAAAAATAACATTAAATTATGAAAATATTTACATTTACAAACTATCCTGTAACAATAAATTGTGAATAACCTGAACAAATATGAACAACCTGAAATGTCTAAAGAAAATTCAGCACAATTTGAACTCTTTTCTGCCTGTTACTCAGTGTTTAGTGTCAAGTGTAAAAATTCCAGTTTTGAATTGAATTAAGCAAAAACAAATTTAGCTTGAATTATGGAAAAAATCTTGAATTAAGCAAAAAAAAAAAAAAAATCTTCATTTAAGTAAAAAAAAAAAAAAATCTTGAATTAAACCAAAAAAAAATCTTCAATTAAGTAAAAAAAAAAAATCCTCAATTAAGCCCAAAAAATCTAGAATTAACAACTTCAATTTCTTTCTTTGTTTTAGTGCAAAAAAATAACATTAAGTGATGAAAATATTTACATTTACAAACTATCCTGTAACAATAAAATGTGAATAACCTGAACAAAAATTAAGCACAATTTTAACGGTTTTCTTCCTGTTCCTCAGTGTTTAGTGTCTTTGTAGATCTGATCCAGAATGCACATGTAGAAATGATAAGTTGAGGCAGAATATTGTTAAAATTGTACTTATTTTTCTTAAGAAATTTAATTTTTTCAGGTTATTCACATCTTTTTTGTTTGGATAGTTTATAAAAGTAAGTATTTTCATAGTTTAATGGGATTTTTTTGCCCTAAAACAAAGACAAAAATTGTCAGTTGTCATTATTTCCGGGTTATTCTGTTCTTATTTCACTGCTCCGGCCCACTGCAGATCAAATCAGGCTGAATGTGGAACCTGAAAGAAACTGAGTTTGAGAGCCCTGTCTTAGAGTAAAATGGATGATCTTTCAAATCCTATTTTGTACCACTATTGTACTACATATTTGTCTCTATTTAAATTTTAACTGTTAAATTTTGTCGTTTTTCAAGAAATATCAAGCGATGATACTACAAATAATGAAGGAATTACTGCAATAATTATTCGGTGTTTAAATGAGTGTTCTGCTTGAATGATTACCTGCTGTAGCTGTATTTTTGGAATTTCCATCAAGGTCATGCATTTGTTTGACCCCACTTCAGTGACATTTTTACATCATTATCAGAAATGAAACACCACGAAAGCTGTGACAGTTACAGCTAAGTCGTTTTATGAAAGTAGTACTACTGGGGCCTGGCCAAGGGAAGGTGAACATCTAGACCACAGGTGTCAAACACGCGGCCCAGCAGCCAAATCCGGCTCGCCAAAGGGTCCAGTCCAACCCCTGGGATGAGTTTGTGAAATGTAAAATTTACACTGAAGATATTATCAATCAAGGATGTTCAATCTAAAGTGGGTCAGATCAGTAAAATACTATCATAATAACCTATAAATAAGGAAAAAAAGCTAATTATTTTCTTTTTGTTTTAGTGTCAAAAAACCCCATTAAACTATGAAAATACTTACTTTTATAATCTATCCAAACAAAAAAGATGTGAATAACCTGAAAAAACTGAAATTTCGTAAGAAAAATAAGTACAATTTTAACAATATTCTGCCTCAACCAAAAATTTCATATCACGGTTATTATGACCAAAATTATCACAGTTATTATTAATTGAAATTGTGCCCAAAATTTTCAAAAAGTACTAATACACACACTGAAATAATTTAACCAAGGTGTATTTAAAAAAAAACAATAAAAATAAAATAATTGGTTCAATGTCCCTTCTGTTGCAGAAACATTCCAATATTAACCCTTAGTGGTCTGAGTCTATTTTGTCCGTTTTTCAGTCTTTTTGATTTGGCCTTTATATACTATAGAAACAAATGTTTACTATACCCATGTTTGGGATCTGTTTTTTCAGCACAACTTCATCTGTATCATCTGTCTATTATTTTTTTAACTTTAATCTACTATATCAACACAAAAGGACAAAAAAACACAAAAAATTTAAAATCCAATTTGAAAAATGTATATAATTTATTGCATAAATAACACACAGATGCTTAACGAACCTTTTCACAGACTTCAGAAGTGAATATTGGTTCCAAATATTAGGTATAGAAAATCAAAATTGTAATAAATTAAAACTATACTCAGATATTTGACATAAAAGCAGATCTGTACATAGGGTTTTTTACCCTGAAAGTGCAGTAATCAAACAGTTATCATGAGAATTAGAATTTAAACGGTAATACTAACCGCCTGCAATTTTACAGCGGTTTATCGTTATACCGGTAATCGTTACATCCCTAATATTAACACAATATAACAGATGAGTTTGGACGGGTTGGGAATACGGGCCTTTGACAGTGTTGAACACATAACCTGCTGGTTTCCCTTCTGTGCGCTGGTGTTTTTATTCAGACGCGTCCTCAGAGCTGGAGTCCCATGAGGGTTATTACTCCAGCATGGTGCAGAAGTCCATGGGCCACAACAACCTGGCAACAGAGGAGATTGAGCGGGACCTTCACCGCTCACTGCCCGACCATCCGGCCTTTCAGAACCCCACCGGCATCGCTGCGCTCAGGCGCGTCCTGACCGCCTACGCCCACCGCAACCCCAAGATCGGATACTGTCAGGTAGGAAGTCGACCAATGACGATGTAACGAGAAAAGCACTCAGAGAGCGCAGACCTCCGCCAAGAGAGATCTGCCCCCCTTCCTTCATTGTGTTCATTATTTTCTTCATTTTTTTCATTGTGTTTTTATATTTTCTTCATTTTTTTTCATTGTGTTCATTATTTTCTTCATTTTTTTCATTGTGTTTTTATATTTTCTTCATTTTTTTTCATTTTGTTCATTATTTTCTTCATTTTTCCTCATTTAGTTTTTTATATTTTCGTTATTTTTGTACATTTTGTTTATTTTCTTCATTTTTCCTCATTTTGCTTTTTATATTTTCTTTATTTTTGTACATTTTGTTTATTGTTTTCTTCATTTTTCTTCATTTTGTTTTATATTCAATTTTGTTCATTTTGTTTTTAATATTTTCTTCATTTTTCATTTTCTTCATTGTCTTCGTTTTTCTTCATTGTGTTTTTATTTTCATTTTTCTTAATTTTGTTCAAAATTTTTATATTTTCTTCATTTTTGTGCATTTTGTTCATTATTTTCTTCATTTGCGTTCTTTTTTGTATTTTGTCATTTTTGTGCGTTTTGTTCATTATTTTCTTCATTTGTGTTCATTTAAGTTTTATATTTTCGTCATTTTTGTGCCTTTTGTTCATTATTTCCTTCATTTGTGTTCATTTTATTTTTGTATTTTCGTCATTTTTGTCCATTTTGTTCATTATTTCCTTCATTTGTGTTCATTTTATTTTTATATTTTCTTCATTTTTGTGCATTTTGTTCATTATTTCCTTCATTTGTGTTCATTTTATTTTTGTATTTTTGTCATTTTTGTGCATTTTGTTCATTTTTTCTTTCGTTTGTGTTCATTCTGATGCTGTGAGTCCACTCCTCCTTCTGATTAGACCAAACCCCCCCCATCACCACCAAAATTTAATCATTTCTTCCTTGTGCCAGTATCAACATTTCCTGAAAATTTCATGAAAATCCGTCCATAATTTTTTTAGTTATCTTGCTAACAAACAAATAAACAAACAAACACGCTCGCACACAAAGCAAAGCGATCACAATACCTCCTGGCAGAAGTGATAATGAGAGTGAGAGATGTTACAGAAGTGCCGACAGAAGCAACTGGAGCTGTAAATAATAGAGGGTCTGCACGTTAGCGCTAGCAGAAGTCACTGTGGTGAGAGATGATGTGAGATGAGTGACAGCGTTGGCTTCAATCCTGTCTAAACTGAAGAACAAAATTGAATCAAAAATGGGGCAGAGCTGTTGTGAGATTGATTGTATTTTCAGGTTCTTACAGCAGTGGGAGCTATCGTTTACAGACACCCAAAGACAAAGAAAAGAGAAGGAGATGGATCCACAAATCCAGGAAACCAAACCTAGATCTGTGGATCCTGTTTGGTGTCAGCTAACATTCATTTCTGCTGTATTTTTGGGTCCAAGTCAGACCTGAAATGACCTATTGTTTTGGCTGACGGTCCTTCTTAGTGCAGCTCTTGGTTTCATGATCAGATCTTTCCTGGTTTTTGTCTCATTTTGTGATTGTGAACCTTGTGCTCCTACATGATTAGTAAACGAACTGAAACTGAGGCCAACCTAGTTTTACAAATACGGGGGAACTGGAGAATAAAGCTACGACGGAGTATTAGGACCACAGAAGAAAAGAAAAACACTGGGCACTACGAGTATAAAGTCATAAAATATCGATAAAACCTGTAATTTTATGAGAATAAAGTCGAATACAAAAGAATCACAATGTTATGAGAATAAAGTCGTAGTTATAAAAAAAACTAATAATTTGACAAAAATGTCATTAGTTGTCATATTCTGACAATAAAGCCATTATATTACCAGAATAATGTGTTAATTTAAACCAGGTGGTGTAAATCTGCTAATTTCCCAGAATGCAGTGGTGCCCTGCTGGTCCACAGCAGTAGTATCTGTGTTGGATAAAGGACTGGATCTGAACTAGACTCAGTAAATCTGCTCAGTCCCAGTAGATCATGCATATATTCACTGGGGTCAGTCCACGCTCTGACCTTTGGATCAGGTGGTTCTGGGCCCTGGTTTTGGACCCTTTGGATCAGCTGGTTCTGGGCCCTAGTTTTGGAGCCTTTGGATCAGCTGGTTCTGGGCCCTAGTTTTGGAGCCTTTGGATCAGCTGGTTCTGGGCCCTAGTTTTGGAGCCTTTGGATCAGCTGGTTCTGGTCCTAGTTTTGGACCCTGGTTGTCAGTCCTGATGAAATGTATATTAGTTTCAGGTCCAAATAGCGCTGATCCCCTCCCCCCTGGATCAGGTCTGGATCCTCCATGTGTGTCCACATGTCAGTGTTCATGGACCACTTGTTCTTTGGTAGCTCGTACAGATCCGTGTCCAGTCCAACTGTCCTTCATTTAATTTCAGATTTCCCATGTTCCTTTGCTCTGGCTGTGTTTACTGCTATACTCCGTCATGTTGAACAGGTTGGTTTAAGACACTCAGTCTGACTGAGAGGGGCGTGGCCTGGGGGGGGGGGGGGGGGATGTATGTGCATTGAGGTTTTGCACATACGTCACATGATCACATGCTTTTCTGTTTACGACCCCATATTGGTAGGCAGGCTTTCCTTGGATCGTACAGCATGTCAAAGGATGGACCTGCTAAACTCCTGTGTTCCGTTTATTCCTTCTCTTTCACCAGTATCAGTTCTGCAGACAGACCACTGGGGTCCACTGGTGTCAGCGCTGGTTCTGTTCTGCCCACCACTGTTTATAGTTATTACCACGGTTAGCCTAGCTTCTCAGTACAGTTAGCCTAGCTTCTCAGTATAGTTAGCCTAGCTTCTCAGTACAGTTAGCCTAGCTTCTCAGTGCAGTTAGCCTAGCTTCTCAGTATAGTTAGCCTAGCTTCTCAGTACAGTTAGCCTAGCTTCTCAGTACAGTTAGCCTAGCTTCTCAGTATAGTTAGCCTAGCTTCTCAGTACAGTTAGCCTAGCTTCTCAGTACAGTTAGCCTGCGTGCCTGTAGCCTTAGCGGTGTGTAAAAACAGAATAGTCCTCATGTGGTCCGGTGCTGCAGACCCTTTAAACCTCCAGGAGGACTTCCCCTGGACCATCACCTACAGACACAGTGGTTGTGGATCTACCTGCTCCCTTTGAGTTTCCTCAGCTGGGTGAGGCAGATGGAAGTGGGCGGAGCTACGGCGGGCGACACCACTGAGTTCATCTGGAGCTGGAGACAATACTGCCCCCCCGTCTGTGCCGGTCTGCTTTAACTATGGGACAGCCTTCCACATGAGGTCCAGTCACATGATGAAGATGGGAGGGGCTTTAGGACACAGACAGTTGATGGAGCGTTTACAGTGAACATCTGGGCTGGTTCACCAGTTCAGAGCCTGCAGGTGTACGGCTGATGTGAGCCGGCTGGAGCTGGGAACACTGGTTTTACCTCCGAGATACGCACGCATCACTGTTGTTCGTAAACATGTAAACTCATCTGTGGTGCCTGTATCACAAGCAGACAGACTCACAAAGAACAAAACACGCAAACATGAGTCTGAAGAAAAACAGGATATAAAGCAACAGTTGTGACTTTCTGGATCCAGATAGTGTGCCGACCAATATGGAGGTGTAAACAACAGTCACATGACCAGTGATGTCAGCTGCAAGTCCTCAGTAACCTCTAACATAACCTCTGACATCCACCTGGGTTTTTTTTAATGTCTTCCCCTCTTCTCTTCTCTCTCCTCTTCTCTTCTCTTTCTCTCCTCTCCTCTCCTCTTCTCTTTTCTCTCCTCTCCTCCCCTCTTCTCTTCTCTCCTCTTCTCTTTTCTCTCCTCTCCTCCCCTCTCCTCTCCTCTCCTCTCCTCTTCTCTCCTCTCCTCTTCTCTTCTCTTCTCTTCTCTTCTCTTCTCTTCTCTTCTCTTCTCTTCTCTTTTCTCTCCTCTCCTCTCCTCTTCTCTTCTCTCCTCTCCTCTCCTCTTCTCTTCTCTTTTCTCTCCTCCCCTCCCCTCTCCCCTCCACTCCTCTCCTCTCCTCTCCTCCCCTCTTCTCTTCTCTTTTCTCTCCTCTCCTCCCTCTCCTCTCCTCTCCTCTCCTCTCCTCTCCTCTCCTCCCCTCCCTCCCCTCTCCTCTCCTCTCCGCTCCTCCCCTCTTCTCTTCTCTTTTCCTCTCCTCTCTCCCCTCCCCTCTTCTCTTCTCTTTTCTCTCCTCTCCTCTCCTCTCCTCTCCTCTCCTCCCCTCTCCTCTTCTCTTTTCTCTCCTCTCCTCTCCTCTCCTCTCCTCCCCTCTTCTCTTCTCTTTTCTCTCCTCTCCTCTCCTCTCCTCCCTCTCCTCTTCTCTTTTCTCTCCTCTCCTCTCCTCCCTCCTCCTCTTCTCTTCTCTTCTCTTTTCTTTTCTCTCCTCTCCTCCCCTCTCCTCTTCTCTTTTCTCTCCTCTCCTCTCCTCTCCTCCCCTCTCCTCTTCTCTTTTCTCTCCTCTCCTCTCCTCCCCTCTCCTCTTCTCTTCTCTTCTCTTTTCTCTCCTCTCCTCCCCTCTCCTCTTCTCTTTTCTCTCCTCTCCTCTCCTCCCCTCTTCTCTTCTCTTTTCTCTCCTCTCCTCTCCTCTTCTCTTCCTCCAGTCTATGAACATCCTGGCGTCAGTGCTGCTGCTCTACGCTAAAGAGGAGGAAGCCTTCTGGCTGCTCGTGGCCGTTTGTGAGAGGATGCTGCCTGACTACTTCAACCGCAGGGTGATAGGTGAGAGGTCGAAGGTCAAAAAACAGAAGACTAAACCGAACTAAAGCGAAGCAGATCCAGTCAGTTGTTCTTGTTTTGTCGAAGCTGCTGCCTCTCAGACTCCAAACAACCCAAACGGCTTATTTTTGTCCTCTGACACAGACCAGTTTCCTGTGTTTGTGAACCTGTTTATTTATGTCAGCGAAGGTGCGTTTGAAACAATTTCCTCTTCCTTTTATTTTCCCTTGAAAAACAGATGTCTGTGAGTGTTTTTAGCTGCAAAATGCCAAAAAACACCTACAGTGAACCTGATAAGCTTGATCTGTAGTCATGTTCACGTTTTATTAGTGTCAGTGTTGATTCTTCCTAGTGTCTTTGTAGTCTCCCCAAGGTTATAATAGTTTTGGAATTTTCATTATTGTTTAATTTTATTTAGTTTTGACTTTTTTTTCTCTAATTCAGGTAGTTTTAATTAGTTTTTAGAGC
The DNA here is from genome assembly GCF_902148855.1 of Sphaeramia orbicularis. Classification (NCBI taxonomy): domain Eukaryota; kingdom Metazoa; phylum Chordata; class Actinopteri; order Kurtiformes; family Apogonidae; genus Sphaeramia; species Sphaeramia orbicularis. The sequence goes on along the minus strand of NC_043977.1, from coordinate 56,720,707 downwards.
AGGTTTGATAGTTTTTATTAGTTTTTCATTATTTTCTAAATGCTTAGTTTTAGTTTAGTTTTAGTATTAGTTTTAGTTCAGTCGTCTCTTTTCTCTTCTTCTCTGTCGTCGTATTCAAATAAATCCCAGACAGGACTCTGCTGCTTTCTCCCAACTTTAGTCTCCATGTTTCCAGGTAGAGTGGGGACCAGAAGACGACTGGAAACCACAAATGAACACAAGTGACGGACCCTTAAATATCATATGGGGCTGATAGCTAAAATTGCTTGACGGGAAAAAAATCAATTTCGTATCAATCTGACATTGACAAAGACGGAAACGAAGGGAATTTTATCCATAATTTTTATACGTTTTAGTTAGTCTTGTAAGCACCAAGGTTATTATCGTTAACGAAAACTAACAAAATGACGAAAACTAGAATTGGAAAAACATTTTCGTTAATTGAAATAAATAAAAACTATATTTAAAGAAAAAAAACATAACTAATTGAAACTGTGTTGTGTGATTACAAAACTAACTAAAACGGATAAAAAATATGGATCAAATTCCCTTTGTTTTTATCAATGTCCGATCAATATGAAATTGATTTATTTCACTTGAGCAATTTTAGCTGCTGTCACCACACAGAACTTCATGGTCCGTCACTTGTGGTTTCCAGTCGTCTTCTGGTCCCCACTCTACCTGGAAACATGGAGACTAAAGTTGGGAGAAAGCAGCAGAGTCCTGTCTGGGATTTATTTGAATACGACGACAGAGAAGAAGAGAAAAAATGTTTAAAAAAAAACTAAACTAAAACTAAGCATTTAGAAAAAAAAAAAAAAACTAATAAAAACTAGCAAATCTGCTCTAAAAATGAATTAAAACAAACTGAATTAGAGAAAAAAAAGTCAAAACTAAATAAAACTGAACTATAATGAAAAATCCAATACTATTATAACCTTGGTAAGTACACAATAGTTTCAGTTATCGTTTTTTTCTTTTAATTATAGTTTTTATTTATTTCTGTTACGAAAATTTCTTACAATTTTAGTTTTGGTCATTTCGTTAGTTTTCGTTAACAGTAATAACCTTGAGCCTCCCTCCTGTAACGAAGAAGTCCTTTGTTTTTTTTTTTGATGTATTTAATCATTTAGTGTCAGTATTTGTATATAAAGGTAGTCATTCAACTGTATAAACCAAATGTTATACAGACGTTATATGTTATCCAGAAATATAACTGGACCTCAGTTCCATATTTAAACAGCAGATTTAGTTTTCAGTTAATAAACCAATCTGCAGACAAAAACAATCTACGTGTAAATAATCCATTAAATATTTAGCTTCTACTGCCATCTAGTGGTCACTTTTATACACCGTATGACAACAGTATGTGGACACAGGTCTCGAAAAATGGAGAAATCATTGGTTTTCTTCATAGATGTATGTATAGGTGATTATTCTACAAACTAGTGGTAGGGTTTCTCCCAAGAAGTAATGATATTTGTGTAAAAGTCATCCAAATAGTAGTGCTTTTAACCTTTGAATAAGGCCAAGAAAGTCATGTTCATTTTGGATCTCACTCACAGGTTTCATACATCTTGATTTGCTCATCGCTAGTCTGTCACATCTCCGTTGGTTTCTTCGTCACTTATTTACCAGGTCTTCTTCTGTCTGAACCATTTGGAGTGATCAGTTATGGTTTTTTTTTTAGAGTTGTTTGTATATATACACCTTATATATTTAGGCTAAACAGCTCATTTTAACACTTTCAGTGCCACGGGCCGATCAGATCGGCTTTGGAGAACACGCCACATTTGTGTACAAACAAACCATCCACCCCCATTTCTTTCTCACATTTCGATGACGTTCTTTCTGTGTCCCCCTTTTGAGACCAAGCAGACGGGAATTTGAGGTCACGCGACCGAATAATATTTGTATATCTTTTTAATGTTTCTTATTCTCCGGTGTTTCATCAGAGGGAGCCCTCCATGCCGGGGGGCGGCTGTGGACTCCGGGGGCTGTGGCGCCTTCTCTCACTGGGGTCCGCTCCTTTCTGGTGGGTGGGGGTCCCAGTTGGCCCTCTCCCACTAGTTGGGATGCGGGGCTGTGTTGCTGGTGCCTGGTCGCCGGGGTCGGCGGCTGCCTCCTGGTGCGGACGGCTCCCTGAGACAGCGCCTCCTAAACTGATGTTTTACTTTTACTTGTACATTTTTGTTCTGGTCTACCCGTGCTCAGTCAGTCTTCTTAAGTATGTGTGAGCTTGTGGGTTTGCATGTATGTGTGTGTGTGTGTGTGTGTGTGTGTGTGCGGGTGAGTGGGTGGGTGTGGGTGGGGGGTGGTACTGATTTTTAAACTGATATGTAAAGCACTTTGTGCTACAGTTTTTAATGTATGAAAAGTGCTATATAAATAAAGATTATTATTATTATTATTATTATTATTATTATTATAAATTATGCAAATTACGATCAATAATGAATCGGCTGCGTCCGGTGCGTTTTGGATCTAATCAGCAATCGGTCGGATGTTACCGAGCGGTTTCCTGCAGGATTCTTCAAATATTATAAAAACGAAGCGAAATACTGAAAAACGGCCAAATTCTGTGGCACTTTTAAGGCTTATTAGCCCCTTAACTGTCTGGCACTTAAAGAGTTAAAATGACAGCTTTTACTTTGCTGCTACAGACGCCTCCACTCTAAGGTCTAGTTTGGTTATTTACATATTTCATAAACTTTAGTTAAACTTGGAGAAATATTGAGCTCATTTACAATACAGCAGAGACAAAACAAAACATTTGAAACATACATTTACATGGTGGGTGGGGGTGTTGGATGAAAATTTTAAAAAAATTCCACAGGAGTGTTTAGAACATCTTGTTGCATCAGAAAATCAGGGCTAATGTGGTAATTGATATTAACCCCCCCCCCCATTTATGACTAAGTGTTCAGTTTTTGTCTAATACAGGATTCGTATGGGTGCTTGAAATCCTTGAAAATGCTTGAATTTCAATGTTGTGTTTTCAAGGTCTGGAAAGTGCTTGAATTTTCATTTAAGTGCTTGAAAGTGCTTGCAATTCCAACTCTGTGATGTGATTTATTTATTTATTTTTCATATTAACTCCGCCAGCTAAGATTGTAAGCAGAAGGTACTTAGGTGATACATTTTGAAAAATAAAACTTTGTCAAAACAGAAAATTGCCAGGTGTTCTCAGGTCGACTCCAGGTACATTTTTATCTTAATCTTTGGCTGTGAGTGTACCTGAAGAAGGCTGAGTGGCTCCCCTTTTTTTTGGATGAAACTTTGTGTTCTCCTTTAATTTCTAAACTTGGTGCTATTATGAAATGTAATATTAGATGTTTATAGCATAATACAATATACATCATTGTGATAAAAAGTGAAAAAAACAATCCTGAGTATATGTATTCCCGTAGATATGTATTTTACCCCAATGATTAGGTGCTGTGTTGAAACGAACAGTGTGCATGTATGGATCGACTATTTCTGTTTAAATTCAACAGTTTCCAGGTTGTTCCATAAAGCAGAAAAAGTTGCAGCTTGGTCCCAGTCATGTGTCTGTCCAATTATTTTAAATTCCAATCAATATTTGGTGAGTTAAAATGATAAATGTGTGGTAAATGGGATTTTCAATGTTCAGTGTAAATGTCCACAGAGTCCACATTCCACAGTGGATGTGGACAATTTAGTTCCAGATACAAGATATTGTTCTAAGCTACAGAAGGATCCAATTGGAGGAGAATCAGAGTCGTTTTAAATTTTTTATGAATTTTCAAAAATGTCTCAATGATGACAGATGGAAAATTGTAGATGTTGTGACCTTGCTGTGACCTTGAACTTTGGCCTACTGGGACCAAAATGGACTGGGTTGGTCCCAGGGCCTAGGCCTATCTGTGGGGAAGATCTGGGAAAGATGGGTGGAAGAGTTTTACACTGAAGATGAGAACAAACAAACAAACAAACATGCAAACAAACACACAAAGCAAAGTGATTACAATACCTCCTAGTGGAGGTAATAATACCGCAATAATAATGATAACCGTAATAATTTTGGTCACATTAACCGTGATATGAAATTTCCACGTCGTTACATCCCTGTAACTACCTGTTTGATTTCTAAGGACTAAGTAAGATTACGCTGTCTTGTTGCATCTTCGAAATAAAACAAACTAAAAAAAAAAAAAAAAAAAAAATCCACATTAGTTTCATTTCAGTGGTCAGAATGTAATGGCTGATCTGTTCTGATGTGCTTGTTGTGGTTCTTCTCTCATGCAGGAGCCCAGGTGGACCAGTCGGTGTTTGAGGAGCTCATCAGGGAGCGTTTACCAGAGCTGGCTGAAAACGTTCCGGACATCTCCGCCCTCTCCTCCGTCTCCCTGTCTTGGTTCCTCACTCTCTTCCTCAGCGTCCTGCCCTTCCAAAGCGCCGTCTGCGTGGTCGACAGCTTCTTCTTCCATGGAATCAAAGCCATCTTCCAGCTGGGTTTGGCGGTGCTGGAGGCCAATGCTGCGCAGCTGTCGTCCAGCACCGACGACGGACAAGCGCTTATGATTCTCACTAGGTACACCGGTGTGCAAAAATATTACAACACTTGTCAAATCTTCAGAAGCTGGTGGTTTATTTTTTTCCCAGAGCCTGAATTTCACTTTTTTTGCCATTGCAAAAGGTAAAGGCAAAGGTACTGAGAATATTTCACCTACAAGTGTATCCGTCCAGTCCTTTTTTTGTACATTTTACTCTAATATTTAGTGTTCGTCCCCCCCGCCCCAGCAACAATCGCAGCAGTGCATCTTTCTGTCATTGTGTCGATGTATTTTCTGACAGTTTCAAGCCCAGTGTCATTCCATGCTCTCAGAAGCTCATTCCACAGAGTTTTCTTAGATTGTTGCCAGGGGGGGGGGGGGCACACTAAATATTATGCCACGTTTCCACTACATGGAACCGGCTCGACTCTGGTACCAGGTCCTGTTCCTGGAGACCGTTTCCATGACAGGATACACTGACTTTACAGTACCTGGTCGTCATAGTGATGCAGCACGTTACTTCCGTGTCGTCTGCTCAGAGTTGTTGATAAACTCGCTCGTTCCGTATTGTCTCATCAAGCTCATGCTGAATTTTTACGTCTGAACCTCCTCGATAAACCATGGTGTAGTTTTACAGGCTGTCATCACGTGGATTCACCTACCGCTATATTTACTGTCAACTTCCGCATCTGTTTTTGTAAAACGGTGGGTCACAGAGACGACTCTGACCAATCAGTGGTCTGCAGTGTTTACACAGTGTCACCTTTTAGTACCTGGTCCCCAGTCCTGGAACCTCAGCGGAGGTGAGACCAGAAAACTAGTACCGGGTACTAGATTCCAGGTCCTTTTTCATAATGGAAACACAAAAAGGTCGGGTTGAGTCGAGCCGATACCACGTATTGGAAACGCGGCATTAGAGTAAAATCAAAAAAAAGGACTGGACTGATAAATGTGTAGGTGAAATATTCTCAGTACCTTTGCCCTTACCTTTTGCAATGGCAAAAACGTGACATTCAGACTCTGGGAAAAAAAATCAACCACCAGTTTCTTAAGATTTGACAAGTGTTCTAATATTTTTGCACACCACTGTACATTTTTGATATGAAGATACATTAAAACGGCAGCTTTAGGGCTCCACATGAAACAGGCAACATGCAATCTAACGTTTAGCTCCCAGCATCACAGTTGGAAACACAAGCTCTCTGAAGGCACTTTCTTCTAACAAGCCTGGCAGCGCTGATCATAGGAAACATTCAGCCAGAAAGAGCTCGCTGCATGTTTGAGTGTCTGTCAGCAAAGCAGATCAGATTAACTCCATGTGCTTTTGCAGTTTCTTGGATCAGGTCGGAGCAGAAGAGCCTGCATGTGTTCCGTCATCGCCTGCTGCAGAGGAGCTGAGCAGCAGTCACACAGATACACCTGCTGTGAACCCAACGAACATCACCGACCTCCTCAATGAGTCCTGTGAGGTGAATAACACTCTGAACTAATGGTGTTTGTGTCTGATGTGGGCCTGTAGTTCTGGGTAATGACTGGAAGGCACAAGACTTTGTTCAGCTGTAAGCAGGGTGTGATTTGTTTGGAGGATGGGGGGGATCTACCCCCCCTCTGGTTTTTACTAGGCCTGTAACGGTACACATACAGAACTGAACTGTTTCAGTTCACACCTGTTCAGTTCGGTCCACAGCTGTACCCAAATGGCACAGTATGTTGAGAAAAAGAAAAATAGAACCAGTGGCCCTGTATCTTAGCGGCCAAATTCAAAGCTTTGGGAAATGTATCCAGATGCCATTTATTCTCCCCCAGTTCTGTGTATTTATTCTATTACAGAAATAGGCCATGTTTTGCTCATATTCCAATCAGATCTGTAAAAAAATCAAATTCCAACTTGATATCATTGATACTGATTTATTGGATCAATCCACTTCCTATCTCTTATAATGGGAAATTTTTTCAAAGTTGCACCAAATCCAGAATCAGATCCGGATCCAAATAATTTCACTAACTTTAGTTGACACCATCATAAAGAAGCTGTACACCAAGTTTGAAGTCAATCGGAATTGTAGTTTCGGAGAAGACGATTGAAAGTTTTGTGACAACGACAGATGATGACGACGACGACAGACGACAATGACGACAATGACGACAATAGTTTACAGCCTGTCGGCCGGTAAGCTAAAAAGGAAGGAAAGACGTCATTCAATGCGTAATTTTAAATCTGCGCAAGTTCCACACGGACATATTGAAGGAGCGCACATTGACCTGAAATATGAAATAGCAGCTGATATAAGGTTAAAAAAAACAACAAATATGATGTGAACCTGGAAGGAAGAGACTGAAGACCCTCCACCATCAGTCCAGTCCAGTTTGGATCAGTTCAGGTTCAGGTGAAAGACAACAAGGAAAGAGACGTTAATTGCAACAGGTATATAACTGCACGCCGTGCAGTTATATACCTGTTGCACTTCATGTGAAATTTTTTTGTTGTTCTTTTTCTGCAGAATGTGAACTGACAGAACTGGGATTAGATTTTTGTTGCTTGTTCAAAACTACCTTTCTGGGAAAACTATACTAATGTTTAAAGTACATTTAGTAATATTTTATTTATTTTATTTTCTATTTGATTTATAGCAGCAGAATTATATTACTCCTGTTTTTCTATATTCTATTGTCTCCAGAAATTGGGGGGGGAAATGTTCAAAAATTCATAAATGTATTAAAGGCATTTTGAGGGGTTTTCTTTCTTCCTGTACCGAACCAAAAAAAACCGAACACGTACCGAATCGAAAATTTTGTGTACCGTTTAAGGCCTAGTTTTTACATCCCATTTCTACTCAATGAATTTCATCCTCAGTGGGGGGGACGGGACAGACAACCAACCAACCAGCAGGTTGTGACAGTTTTCTTCCACCTATATCCTACATTACTGACACTAACGTTCACCTGAACCAAACTGTCGGCAGTCGCAGAATTCACTAACATCCCCATGCACTGGGGGGCCATAAAGGGGGGGTTAAACGTGACAAATTCATGGGGCCCAGCATTTGTGTGTCCAGTGGAAATAAGTTAAAGTTGTGAAAATTTTGTGTAAGATTCGCTGTATAATAGAGGAATAGAACCCAGGAGTTGGACGTTGAAAGTATGTAAAGTGTCACTTTTGTTTCATACCAGCGTTAGTTATGTTAGCTAAGGACCGCACCCCCACATATAGAACTGCCCCCCCCCCATTTTTTTTGGCAAATTGCACCCTCTGTATAAGTGCTGTCCATTTTTGCAGCAGTCAAAAATGATCTAAGCTTAAATCAAATGTAAAGTGAATTTTCTTTTTTTTTCTAAATTATTTCCCTTTTGTTAATCCTTTAAAAATCATTCATTATGTTTTTCATTTTAGTCATTGACTGTTCTGTTCCTCCTAATATTTGTACATGTTTGCAAATAACTACTACTACTACTTCTACTACTACTACTACTACTACTACTAATAATAATAATAATAATAATAATTATAATAAAATTAATAACCCCTTTTACACATTTGGTATAATCTTTCCAATATTGATCATGTGTGTATTGTTTTCATCCCTGTCATTGAGTCGGTTGGTGGATCAGTCATGCAGCTCTCATCATGTTCTCCATTGCGAGTGTCGCCTTCAAGTTCATCACGTGTTGTTTCTATTCTCTCATCTCAGAAATTCGGAGACCTGACTGTGAGGCAGATCGAGAGGCTTCGCTGTCGCCACAGGATCCAGGTGCTCCAGGCGCATGAAGACACCACCAAAGAAAACGCTGTGAGCACACACACTCATGACATCATCTCATAAATATGCCCTTCCTTTAAAATCCTCTAAAAACCCAACTCTGTGTCTGTGCAGTTGAGACTTGTGACTCCAGAAGTTTCCCTCTCTCCAGAGAACTTGTCAGATGCCTATGACCTCTTCAAGGTATCCTCTTCAGTCGGTTTTAATTGTGCTTCAATGAACCAAACATTATTAAAGGTGGGGCAGGAGATCTGGAAAAACGGTTCAAGCGGCTACATTTTGAAAATGCACAATTCAAATGTCCAAACCGCTTTTTTCAGACATCCCCCGAAGCCACGCCTCCAGAGTACGGGCTCGTGCAATGCTTGTTCCCGAGGGTTCACGAGTGCAGCACAGATCACCTGGCTCCGACCGCGACTCGCAGATCCATGCATTTATTTATTTATTTATTTATGTATTTATTAGTGATATTTAACAAGACATTGTGGACAGAAAAACAACAACAACACATAAACAAAGGGAAAATCAAACAAATAAACAAACCAAAAACAACAACAACGACAGAATAATGACAAACAACAACGACATCATATTACAATGAAAAAATAATAAATGTAAAGAGCAACTAAATAATATAGCTTGGTTAGGGACGATAGGGAAAAGGGGAAGAGGGAATTGAGAAGGAAAGGGAGAAAGAGAGAGGGGGGAGTGAGGGGGAAAATAATAATTGTTGTAATAACACAAAAATATATAATAATAATACCAGTCGTCGAATTTGTTAGTATTATTGTGGCGGCGGTAGCAGCGGAGGCAGTCACAGTACAACAATGAGTTAAATAATTTAATATTTGTGATAATTAGGGATGCATCGATACCACTTTTTTCCAGACCGAGTACTGATCCTAGTCCTTAATGATCCCATTCCAGTTGTTAGTTCCTTTTGTAAATGTGCTTTATTGTCGTTGTCATTAGTCTGACTGGAACAAAGTGCTGCTACTGACATTTAATGTGTTGGAATGAGCGTTTGTCAGTTAATCCACCAGGGGGCGCCGCTCTGAATTAACCATACTGGACAAATACCACGAAGAAGAGGAAAGTTTAATGAGAAGAAGAAGAAGAAGAAAGTCAGTAATAACAAACATGTAGACGACAGAGGGAACACTACTGTGATACTAATGTTGCAGCGTTTTCTCTGGTAAGGTTTAAAAGTTTAGCTTCAGCAGGAAGAGAAAAGACAAATGAGTGAGAGGTTTGGTTTTCACTTCCACTGGCGGCGGTCCGCACCGCTCCGTACCTTCAGCCCAGTCCTGGGTAGTTGTCCTAAATGTGTCAGTAGTTTTTCTACGTAGTTGTCCTAAATGTGTCAGTAGTTTTTCTGGGTAGTCGTCCTAAATGTGTCAGTAGTTTTTCTCTTTGAACAGATCCTCTACCTCCTCAGTTCCGCTGGTATTCTCTGTCTGGGTACTCATCCTCCATCAGCTGGAAAACAGATGGAATGTACTCAGATTACAGACAGAACGCTGCGTCTGTATCTGTCTGTGTCTGGAACATTACTGTCAGTCAGTGTTACTTTTATCACCCTCATTTATTTGGTTCCATCTCCACACTCTTCACACTCACACACATTATTCCTCCTCCTCGTACCTGCTGCACTGAACTGGGAATGTCACACGGACAGAAGTGGTATCGGTGCATTTGTATCGGATTACTTTTACGAGTACGAATACGAGTACACACACTGAGTATCAGAGCCGATGCCCCATACTGATATGGGATGGGTGCATCACTAGTAATCATGTAATTGCATCAGTTACTATCCGTTTGAGTTTATATGAATGAATTTAAATTAATATGACTCCATCCATACCTCATTAGTCTCCTCCAACCCCCCCGCTCTTACAGAACAGCCCCAGTTCAGACCTAACGGTGCATTTACTACTGATTTATGTTAGTGACTAAACAGTTTACTGTGAACCTTCCATCCTAATAGAACTAATACTAAAACCTGAGGGGCTCAGATGGTAGAGTGGGTCGTCCAATAACCGAAGGGTTGGCGGTTCGAATCCCGCTCTGTCCATGTGCTGTTGTGTCCTTCACCCTCCTTGCCTCCAGTGCTGCTGCTCACACTGGTGTATAAATGCGTATGAATGTTTGATGGTGGTGGGAGGGAACTGGGAGCGAATTGTCAGCCATGCGTCTGTCAGTCTGCCCCAGGACAGCTGTGGATACAGATGGAGTTTACCACCACCAGAGGGAGGATGTGAGAGCGAATGAAGAATGGATCCACTGTACGCACTTTGAGTATGCGTTCACAGAAAAGCGCTATAGAAATCTGATCCATTATTATTATTATTAATATTATTATTATTATTGTTATAGCCAAGCTCTGGCTTCATTTCCTGAACAAGTCCTCCAAGCTTCTGAGAACGCACGATTCATGCTTGAAGAGGGGTACGCGCAGAGGGGGGAGGGACAAATGGCAGTTGAGTTTGATAGACATATCAATCATTCAATCATTTCGATGGGCCGGTTAAAATGATTGGATGGTGTTTTTTCAGTCCTGTCCGTTCCACAGATGACTACCTTTTTTTATTTTTGTGTTAAGGCATTTAATTAATTGGTTGTAATCAGAGTGTGAAGGGGATTTTAAGGAATATAGTTAAAAATGCTCCAGGACTCCATCTCCCACCCCACCTTTAAGTTCCCACAGTCCACCTCACTTGTCTGGTTTCTGTCACACATCTCACCTCCATTCTTTATGTGATCCTTCTTATTTTTCTTCTTTTTGTCTTCTTTTTTCTCTTTTTCTGTCCCTTCTCCCGTCGTTCGTACAGACAGAACACTTCATCAGCCTGTACTGGGGTGACAACAGCTTGGCGGCGGCGGCAGAGGCGGCGGCGTGGAAACACGGTAACTCGGGCCACTCGTACATCGAGCGTCATTACCGCCTGGACCGGCCTCAGTTTAAGAGCCTGTACGGGCTGCTGGTGCCATGGCCCGGCAGCTCCGAGCAGCACGCCGATACTCTGGCCAACCGCACCTTCACCCTGCTGGACCAGGACCGCAACAACCTGGTCACCTTTAAGGAGTTTGCCGTCTGGCTGGGTGAGTGGATGAAGGGAAGACAAAAACAGATTCAAACAACTGTAAATGTCGAAATATGTATGTTTAGGATCCAAAAAGACACTGAAGTTTGCTGTTGATGAACATTTTGTTGTTTTGAATTGGGCTATTTGGTTATCGCTGTCTTAGATTTAAGAGTTAGAAGTTGCCATATTTAGACCAGAGAGCAGGACCAGCAGCTTCAGAGTGGAAATAAAGGGCTCATATTTTGCTAAACCCACTTTTATTAGTCTGTGGTTCATTTATTTGTGTATTTGGACTGGGGATGTAACGATATGAAAATTTCATATCATTTCATTTCATTTGCAACCAAAATTATCACGGTTATCATTATTATCGCAATATTGTTGAAATTGTGCTCAAAATGTTCAAAAAGTACTAATGCACACACTGAAATAATTTAACCAAGTTGTATTTAAAAGAAATAAAAATAAAATAATTGGCACAATGTCCCTTCTGTTGCAGAAACATTCAAATATTAACCCTTAGTGGTCTGAGTCTACAGTATTTTGTCTGTTTTTCAGTCCTTTTGATTTTGCCTTTATATACTATATAAACAAATGTTTACTATACCCATGTTTGGGATCTGTTTTTTCAGCACAACTTCATCTATCTCATCTGTCTATTATTTTTTCACTTTAACCTACTATAAAAACAGAAAAGGACAAAAAACACAAAAAAATATATAAAATCCAATTTGAAAAATGTATGTAATTTATTGCATAAATAACACACAGATGCTTAATGAACCATGTCAAAGACTTTAAAAGTGAATATTGGTTCCAAATATTAGGTATAGAAAATCAAAATTGTAATAAATTCAAACTATATTCAAATATTTGACATAAAAGCAGATCTTTACATAGGGTTTTTTCCCCTAAAAGTGCGGTAATCAAACACAGTTATCATGAGAATTGGAATTTAAACAGTAATACTAACCGTCTGCAATTTTACCGCGGTTTATCGTTATACCGGTAATCGTTACATCCCTAATTTGGACCCTAATAGTTCAAAAAGTTTGAATTTGAACCCTCCAGCTGCTGCAAAGCTTTTTTATATATTTATTCCGGCAGAAGCCAAAAAAGGTTGGAACCACTGTTTCAGTCATTCCATGTTTTCTTGTCAGTCTGTTTTAGTCACATGGTACACACAGGAGTTAGCACTTGATTGCATAACCAGTGTTTTTGATGACTTTTGATGGTCTAATAATTTTTTCCGCTGCTGTCCGTCTCCAGTTAGTTTTCCTGAAAAAATCCTTATGCTCACTCCCAAGTTCTTTGGCTCCTCATTTCTGCTCCTTGACATGTGCAACACTAGCTCCTGTTAGCTTAGAAATGGAGAAGGCTAAACAGCGAGCGGTCCTCAGCACTAAACGGACTCCAACACAAACAACGAAACATGCAGGAATCACATGCATTGAAATGTTTAAATAAAAATCCAGTGAGTGACTTTCAGCCTCCCTGTGTTAGATGTTGTTTTCCAGTGATTGACAAAGTGACACACGTCTGATTCGACTCTTTTCTTTTTCTCAGATACTTTGTACTGTGAAGAGCTGAATGAGAAAATAAGGCTGTTGTACCGTCTGCACATCCCACCAGGTTATTGAGTCTCTATAATAACATGAGTGTTTCAGCTGCAGCCACTGTCTGATCTCATTGACCGTCATCGACTGTGTGTTCATAGCTCTGACAGAGACTGAGGACGACCCCTCCCTGATGAAAAGCCCACTGCTCTCCACCAACAGACCTCTGTACGTCAATCGCAACTCCGGTAGGTCTAAAGACGCAACAACTCCTCAGCTATTGACACGGATATTATTGTCAGTTAATGTAACACAGGGGTCTCAAACATGCGTCCCTCCAAAGGTTCCAGTCTGGGCCCTGGGATGAATGGACTCTATACACAGCCTCATTACTTCCTGAGCTTCAGGTGGGTCCTTTATTTCCTGTCTTTCATTATTGGACACACTGATTAACCCAGGTGTGTCTGCTACTTCTTGTCGTGACTAGTGATTAATCAGGCACACCTGGATTAATCAGTGTGTCCAATAATGAAAGACAGGAAATAAAGGACCCACCTGAAGTACAGGAAGTAGTGGGGCTGTGCATAGAGTCCATTTGCAAAGTGTATAAATTCCACAGTCCAGGCTGTGGAACTCATTTTAGTTGCGGTTCCACATCCAGACCAATCTGATCTACAGTCAAATAATAACAGCAGAAGAACTGACAAAAAAGAATGACTATATATTTTCTACTGGGTTTGATGTGAAAACAATATTACATTATGTCTATAAATAATGACAACTTCAAATTTTTGTCTTAGTTTTAGTGCAAAAAATAACATTAAATTAAGAAAATATTTACATTTCCAAACTATCCTGTAACAATAAAATGTGAATAACCTGAACAAATATGAACAACCTGAAATGTCTAAAGAAAATTCAGTCCAGTTTGAACTCTTTTCTTCCTGTTCCTCAGTGTTTAGTGTCTTTGTAGATCTGATCCAGAATTCACATGGACTAATGAGAAGTTGAGGCAGAATATTGTTAAAATTGTACTTATTTTTCTTAAGAAATTTGATTAACCTGTTTTTTTATCTTATAATTTAATCATGCTTTTAGATGTAAAGGACTTTGGGCTTCGTTATGTTGTTGTAAAGTTTTATATAAATAAACTTTGATTTGATTTGATTTAAGAAATTTCAGTTTTTTCAGGTTATTCACATCTTTTTATTTTGGAATAGTTTATAAAAGTAAGTATTTTCATCGTTCAATGGGGTTTTTTTGCACTAAAACAAAGACATAAATTCTGCGCTGTAATTATTTACAGGTTCTTCTGTTCTTATTTTACTGCTCCAGTCCACTGCAGATCAAATCAGACTGAATGTGGAACCTGAAAGAAAATGACTTTGAGAGCCCTGATCTAGAATCCCTTTCAAAACATGAACTCCAGGCAGTTTCTGGGGTCCAGGTATGTATTTATGACTTACTAACACAGTAGTCGTTTCAGATGATGCAGGTGAAGAAGTGAAAGATTACCAGGAGCAGCTGAAGCAGATGCTGAAGGATCTGGTTAAAGAGAAGGAGAAAGACGCAGACAAACCTCTACCACTCATGAATCAGGTCTGGTTTTGGTTTATTATGATGAAAACATCTTTTTTCTTTACTGCATCCTGAACACAGGGAGCTAAAAAGACCTTCGTATTGACTCGAGGTGTTTTTGTCTCAAGGAGAAGGTGCTTGTGATGGAAGTATCTGATGTGTGAAATCCCCCAGAGAAAGTTTTAGTTTCCTTGACAGCAAGCTATTGTTAAATAACACATGGAAAAGCAGCAAATCATCAAGTTTTGAGAGGGTGCAAGTGGCTTTGTAAAGTTTTGCAGGGTTTCCACGTGTCCTGGAAAACCTGAAAAATGACTGACCAATTTTCCAGTCATGGAAAACAAATGGAAAATGAGAAAAAGGTTAAATGTCCTGGAAACGGTTAATTTATCCTGGAAAATTATGTATCCTCCCCTGCCTTGTGACCTTGTGTGTCTAAACTGAGATGAAACAAAGGAAATTATTTTTCAGTGATTTATTGAAAATATACAAATATTTTTAGAGGAAGTGCAAGAGAGAAAGTAAGAGAGAAGAGAAAGTTGAGTTTGGAATTGTCCATTTGAACATGTAACTCCAGTTTGTCAGGCTAATGAAGTGCTCTGCTGTAACCTGTGGGTGTGTTTGCATTATTCTATCATACATTTGTCATAATTATTTTTCATAGATAAACTAGAAAAGCACTCGAAGAGCACAGACCTTCACCGAGGCAGATCAGTGTTTGCTCCTTGAACACATACTTTTCACTCAGTCTCACTCACTGACTGCTTTATGTCAAATATTTGAGTATAGTTTTAATTTATTACAATTTTAATTTTATATACCTAATATTTGGAACCAATATTCACTTTTAAAATCTTTGAAAAGGTTTGTTAAGCATCTGTGTGTTATTTATGCAATAAATTATATACATTTTTCAAATTGGATTTTATATTTTTTTTTGTGTGTGTTTTTGGGCCTTTTATGTTTTTATAGTAGGTTAAAGTGAAAAAAATAATAGACAGATGAGACGGATGACGTTATGCTGAAAAACAGATCCCAAACATGGGTATAGTAAACATTTGTTTCTATAGTATATAAAGGCAAAATCAAAAGGACTGAAAAACAGACAAAATAGGCTCAGACCACTAAGGGTTAATATTTGAATGTTTCTGACACAGAAGGGACATTGTGCCAATTATTTTATTTTATTTTATTTTATTTGTATTTTTTTTTAAAAATACAACTTGGTTAAATTATTTCAGTGTGTGTATTAGTACTTTTTGAGCATTTTGAGCACAATTTCAGTAATACCGCGATAATAATGATTACCATGATAATTTTGGTCACAATAACCGTGATATGAAATTTTCATATGGTTACATCCCTACCTGTGCACATAATTCATGTAATAAAAAGGTCCAGTGTGGTGCATTTATGGTGATACATATATATATATATATATATATATATATATATATATATATATATATATATGTATACTTTTTTTTGTTTTGTTTTGCTGAATTTGCGCCTCTCTTACTTATGAGTAATACACAAAGCACAAATATGTTGTAAGCATGACCTTTTAACTTGTCTTTCAGAAACTACTCAAAGTTCACTGTTTTGAGCGTTTCTTTTTTGTTAAAGAATAGGAGTGTGTATCGACAAGAATCTGGCGATACAATACAAATCACAATACTAGGACCACGATACGATATATTACGATACTGTTAAAAAGGCAATTTTTTTAATGGTTTTGTTTCTTTTTTAAAAGATTATTTCCTGGAAGAATTGAATTACAGCAGAAATCTGCACAAATACTAAACACATTTTTATTTGATCAGAACTGGATCTAATGTTCTATCACAAACTGTTCCTGTGTTCAAACTGAAATCCTGTTTTACAGACATTCCAGTTTCAGATCCTGTTCAAATGCTCATATTCTATTAGTTCAGAACTAACATCAGAACAGGATTTGAGTTCAGTCCCAACAAAGGAACGAACATTATTTAATAAAAGAGTATTAAAGAATAAATAAATAAAATATAAACAAAAAAGAAAAACAGAAAATCTAAATTGAACCTCCACAATATCTGCATTTGAAGAAATACCTGAAAATATCGATACAGTACTTTTTAATATTGATACTGTATTGTGAAATGAAATATCGCGATATATTGCAGAACCGATCTTTTCTTACAGCCCTGTTAAAGAAGTAACTGAACAGTGTAATCGTCTTTTAGGTTGATTCGGTCTTATATTTCCTTCTCCACAGCGGGAGTTCATCCAGTTCTGTAAGACACTCTACAGCTTGTTCCATGGTGACCCAGAGGAGAACGAACTCTTCCAGGCCATCGCCACGGTAACCAGTCTGGTGCTGCAAATCGGCGAGGCCGGTCACCGCAGGCCCAGCTCGGGGTCAGAGGACACCGGCAAAGGAACCGAGCCTGTGCAGGATGGCGGCGATGGCGGCGTTGACGGGAGCCTGGCGCCAGAGAGCGACTGGACGGTCAGCTACGCTCAGATCCTGGCGTCGCTGCTGACGGAGCAGGCGCTGGTGAACTTCTTTGAGAAAACGGTGGATCTGTCCGCCAAGATACGGGAAGCAAAGGAGAAGCAGTATCACCAGCGGGCGGGTTTGCTGATGCTACAGCAGAGGACCAGCTGACTCCGACGTAAACGCTGGACTCGGAGCCAGATGTCGTCAGAAGAATGCCACAGTATCAGTATCTTTTACCAAAATGTGACTGACTGTAATGTACACGACACTGATACCACTCTACTATCTGTCTGCTAAATACAGACCACAACACCATCACATTATGAGGGCGGAACATTTGAAATATTAGCACGCTTTGGCAAAACTGGAGAACCTTAGTATGTGAAGACCAAAACTGCAGCATATTCCTATTTTATAGCTGCACTATTTCTAAAAGAATCTATTTCTTTAACTACAACAAACTGTTCATTGTGTATCACAAAATCACACATTTTGGTCCATGTTATAATGTACATGGTGCAGTACAGTATGCCAAAGGGTGCTTTCCCACCTCATGGTACCGCCTCTACATCATTCTACCTGTTTTTTTAACTTTTTTTTTTTTTTTTTTTTTTTTACTTTTTTTGAAGTTTTTATTAGATTTTCTCTTTTTTCAGTACAATACAATGTATACATTCAAGTACTGTTCAGTTAGTTTTCTTTTCCCCCTACACAGTTGCAAATGTATTCTCACAAACCTTCACAAGCAGCACAGGATGAAAATTAGAGAAAACAATAACAATTATAGCAAACAGACAATGTTTACTTCCAAAAAAATAAAAAGGCTGTACATATAAATCTTCATCAGAGGCAAAATGACAACACCTTGATAAACAATATCGAGTATTGCATCACCAATAAATATTATTGCAGCAGCAAAGGTAACATAGGTTCCCATCTTTTAGTAAATATGGTTTTATGTGATCTGCTCCATCTGGTAAATATCCCAAACTTTTTGAATCCATGTATTATATGAGGGAGGTCCTGGTTCTGTGGACATTTACATTGAACATTGAAAATCCCATTTCCCACACATTTAAAATTAGAACTCAACTAATATTGATGTGAATTGAATGTAATTGGACAGACACATGACTGGGACCAAGCTTCAACTGTTTCTGCTGTATGGAACAACCTGGAAACTGTGGAATTTAAACAGAAAGAGTGGATCCACACATGCACAGCGTTCAGGTGCTTGGCGGAGCTTTGAGTTCTGAACACTAGTTATTTTTGGATCCCAGTTACTTTTGCAGTACTAATAGGACTGTTTTTCCCTGTTGTAAGAAGACACTGATGGCCACAGTAGTGGTGTTTATACTTCTCCTTCTTAAATAAGACATGGATCATGTGTTTATTCAGTAGAATAAGGTGTGTTTGTGTTGGAATGGAATGCCTGTCATACATGCACACAGGATGATTTCACAGGAGATTGCAGTGGGCTCTTAATTTTTATCAGAGCTGTACGGCATACCATCTTCAGTGCTTTTTTTTTTGTTGTTTTTTTTTACTTTTTCCTTAAGTTAAGAGGCCAGGCATCTAACAAATATGTAAACCTTTCTGAATTTTACTTACTGAATCATCAATGTGATGATCTTGCCTCATAGTTAATGTTATGTATCAATCCAGCATAAACTCAAACCAAAGAGAAAAAAAAAACTCAGAACAAAACCTAAAGGAATACAGTTATCTTGAAAATTGTGACCCTGCAAGTTTCCCAGCCAGCAAAGTTTTTTTAGTCTCATTGAATTATTTTCAGTCATTTACCACTAGTTTATGGTCGACATTAGAATGAGTGGGATCATAGCGGAATTGACAAAAGAAAAAAAAAAAACTACCTGCAGCTTTTACCTGATGGAAAACCAAAAAGAGGCAGTGGAGGCAAGTTGTTTAGGTATAATGTGGGAAAGCACCAAAAGACTGGCAACATGAAGTCACTACTGCCTATAAAACATATGACTGAGGCTGTGCTTCCTCATTCTCATACACTGAGTTCCGCTGAGGTTGTGGCCTTTGATTTTAATAGACACATACGACAGTGGTATCGATCATTTCATTTATTATTAGAGCTGCAACCGATTAATCGACTCAAAGTGATCCAAAACAATCATTTAACCACAGTTCTCCTGAATCAAAGCTTTGTTTCCTTCATTTCTCTGCTGTTAAACATTGGTTCCACTGTTGTGTTTCACACGGACGCTTATTGTGACGCACAAAGAAGCTTCAATTCAGGAAAACCGCAATAGAATATTTCCCTTCAATCAATTCGAGTCGATTAATCGAATCGGGAATTTTTGCATTAGCTTCAAGCACCTAATGGATTAATGGGTTGCAGCTCTATTTATTCTCCCCTATTATCCCTCATATGTCTGTAATCCGTGATCTTTTTTCATGGTATGATGAGGAATGGGAGATATCAACAAAAATACTAACATAAAAATTTTCATATCAGTCAGTAGAGATAATTATCACGATAAATGTCTAATCATTATTGCCTTCAAACAGTGGAAGTTCATGCATTCAAAACCATTCGATTTATGAAATATTCAACACCAAAATATACATGAAAACATGAAAACACTGACGTGGTCGGGAAGTGTTTGAGCTGGTAACGAACCAAAAAACTGAAAAGATGAACGAAAGAGTTCTATCACACCAACAGCTCTTATGATGGTGTAAAATAATATTGGGATGATTGTCATTATCGATTTATCGTCCAGCCTTGTGTATGACTCTAGGAACTGCGTCCATACTGGCAGAAGTTGTTACCATGGAAACAAGCAGGCCTATTCACATAGCGGCCATTTTCCTCTGAGTTGCTGATAATAGGATAATAATGTCATAATGTTTTTGTACAAATCCAGTGAATCTGAGAAATGGTTTGAATTTTCACTGCCTCCTGTTTGACAGGTAACTGAAAAACCAAGGAATAGTTCAAATCTGGAGGGACGTCGGACCATTATTCAAAGAAAAACGACATCCATTAGCAGCCATATAACCAGTTAAAAGCTAACAGTACCATTTGATAGTGTTTTATTATACAACAGGAAATTAATTCATCTTAAACCTCTAATAAATCACACTGGATGTAATGAAGCTTGAACTATTTTCCTTTATCTGTATAATAATAATAATAATAATAATTACACTGAATTATTAATTACTGACCACCAGATCATCTCTGAGTTCAGGCGAAAAGATGGATGTGCATAAATATTTAAGATTTAATTTATTCCTTTCCTATTCCTGTAACATGTAATACTTTCAAACGGTGACGTTAGCTTGTAGATCACTGAATGGACGTTGGTGCGTTATCGAATATTGTTGTTTTACTGTCCGACATCCCTCATATTCCTGGTGTTTATACAATATGAACACAACCATAAGACCAATATGAAATGACCGCCATGTGAACACGGTCTGCTACAGCTGACAAAAACAAAGGGCTGCCTTCATATATTTTTTGAGCCAAATCTCAGCAGCAGGCCAAATTCTGGTCCACTTACTGGTACCAGCCAGCACAGTATAGTACAGGGCTCTCAAACTCATTTTCTTTCAGGTTCCATATTCAGCCCAATTTGATCTCCAGTGGGTCGAACCAGTAAAATAATAACAGAATAATCTATAAATAATGACAACTGCAAATTTTTGTCTTTGTATTAGTGCAAAAAAACACCCATTAAACGATGAAAATACTTACTTTTATAAACTATCCAAACAAAAAAAGATGTGAATAACCTGAAAAAAAAGAAATTTATTAAGAAAAATAAGTACAATTTTAACAATATTCTGCCTCAATTTAACATTTGTCCATGTGCATTATGGGTCAGATCTACAAAAACACTAAACACTGAGGAACAGGAAGAAAACTGTTCAAATTGGGCGGAATTTTCTTTAGACATTTCAGGTTGTTCATATTTGTTCAGGTTATTCACATTTTATTGTTTCAGGATAGTTTGTAAATGTAAATATTTTCATAGTTTTATGTTATTTTTTGCACTAAAACAAAGAAAAAAATTTGAAGTTGTTAATTCTAGATTTTTTTGGGCTTAATTCAAGATTTTTTTTTACTTAATTCAAGATTTTTTTTGCTTAATTTGAGATTTTTTGCTAAATTTGAGATTTTTTTTGTCTTAATTGAAGATTTTTTTTTACTTAATTGAAGAATTTTTTTGGCTTAATTCAAGATTTTTTTGCTAAATTTGAGATTTTTTTTGCCTTAATTGAAGATTTTTTTTACGTAATTGAAGATTTTTTTTTTTTTTTGCTTAATTCAAGATTTTTTTTACTTGATTTTTTTGGCTTAATTCAACATTTTTTGCTAAATTTGAGATTTTTTTGGCTTAATTAAAGATTTTTTTTACTTACTTTTTTGGAGGGACTTAATTCAATATTTTTTCCTTAATTCAAGCTACATTTTTTTTTTTTTTTTTTTTTTTTTTTGCTTAATTCAGTTCAAGACTGTGAAATTTTTGCACTTGGAAAAAACATCCCAGGGGCTGAATTGGAACCTTTGGTGGGCCACATTTGGCCCCCGGGCCACATGTTTGAGACCCCTGGTATAGTATCTTTTGTGCATTTATGATGTCCTGTGTGCATAAAGGAAATGTACTTCCAGCCTCTTTAAGTCACCCAGAGGACGAATGCAGGTAGGAATACGTTTCGGACAAATAATGTGGTTTGCTAGTTTTCTTATGGGACACCCATTATTAAGTATTAGTACGCTGTAATTAGTGGCTTTATTTCTGATTAGTAAATACATTCTTAGTACTTTATTACCAGTTGTAAGCCGTTAATTAAAACAACTTGGAGTGGTCCAGTTGTCAAACAGCTTTCTTATCAGTTGGTGAAATAGTTTGTGAGATTTTCCCCACATCATTAACCAAAGAAATAGTAATTATTTATTCATCTGTAAATAATGAACAGTAATGCAAAATATCCAAGTGTTGAATGTAAATATGCTGAAGTTTGGTCCAGACTTTCAAAAAGTCAGAGGTCAAACGGTCCATTAAAGTTGGGGGGAAACCCAAGTTTTTCTTATTAATGGCTTATAACAATAGTATAAAGTATTAGTAAGTGATTTATTACAGACTTATGAAGTGGTTAATTACAGCTTTTCAATTTGCTGCCTCACTGTGAAGCTGTATCGGTAATCCTTTCAACAGACAATGAAGAGTTTTCTTTTTATAAAATGGATTTTATAACTTCTGTTCATTTATTATTAAACGTTTTCATCTGCACATACCTTGACTTAAGCTGTTTTTTTTTTTTTAAAGCTTCATCAGATGTTCTAGAAAATACTCTATGATGAACATATTTTTCTGGGTTCCAGCCATGTGCTGTTAGATTGGTTGTAGCAGGAAAAAAAAAAAAAAACACATATCAGATCAGATAGCATAGCAGATAGCAGATCAGATATCACATAGCAGATCCTTGAAGGCAGCGAGTCCCGGACTCTTCACAGGATCCAGAGACAGGACCGGAGATTGGACTTCACAGCCCAGACCGGTAACCCGACTAGAGCAAAACAGAGAATAGTCAGTATCCAAACCAGGTCATACACGGAGAGGCAAACGGAAAGGCAACAGGACATTAGGAACAGGCAGGCTCACGTACCAGAAGTACAGGCGAAAAGGTCGAATACGCGTGGAATAAATTGGAGGCAGAGGCACAGACAAGGGTTAGGCAAAAAGCAGGAGTCAAAAAAGGTAATCCGGGTCAAAAACAGACAAACAGGATCCAAAAAAACACTGGTAAGTATCATACAGAGGAGAATACGAACTGGCACAGGACAAAGGGAAACACAGGGCTAAAATACAGGGGTTGGACAAAATAATGGAAACACCTAACATTTTGGCTACTCTAATACTAGTTTTTATTCATTTCATGGAGATAATACATACATACATACATACATATTGGGCGACCAAGTTCATCCTATGGCTCAAGCACTGTTTCCGGAGGGGGACGCCATCTTTCAAGATGATAATGCCCCAATCCATACAGCTAGACTTGTTAAAGAACGGCATGAGGAACATTCTAATGAAGTTGAGCATCTCGTATGGCCGGCACAGTCCCCAGACCTCAACATTATTGAGCATTTATGGTCAGTTTTAGAGATTCAAGTAAGACGTCGATTTCCACCGCCATCGTCTCTAAAAGAGTTGGAGGGTATTCTAACTGAAGAATGGCTGAAAATTCCTTTGGAAACAATTCACAAGTTGTATGAATCAATACCTCGGAGAATTGAGGCTGTAATTGCCGCAAAAGGCGGACCTACACCATATGAAATTATATTTGGTTGATTTTTTAAGGTGTTTCCATTATTTTGTCCAACCCCTGTATATATATATATATATATATATATATATATATATATATATATATATATATATATATATATATATGTCAGTCTGGTGTTATTCATGTAAATCACCAGCAGAGTCTGCCTGGGCATGGTGGAGTTTAACTACCACCTCGTCCTTCTGACTCAGAGGAACCACCTTTTCCACAGGAGTCACTGTAGTCCAGAGGTTTTCAACCTTAGGGTTGGGACCCCATGTGGGGTCGCCTGGAATTTGTAGTAATTGATTAAAAAAAATAACAACTTACTAATAAAAATATATGGTGAGTTGACAGAGACAGTCACAATCCATAACAGACATGACAAGCTGTGAGTGTGAAACTGCAGCGCTGTGGTTCTGTTTATCTGTCAAATGTTCATTGGGTACAGTTACATGATGTTTTTTAAATCCGATTTATTTTTCCAGAAGAAATTAATTCGGAACTAAAGTATTTTCGCTTCTGTTTACATGGAAATGTTAAACCCGAATAAAGGTTTACATGAGGTATTAACACACACACACACACACACACACACACACACACACACACACACACACACACACACACACAGATAAAACAGCTGGGCCTCAAACTGACCCCAGAGGAACACCAGTGTGTGTAATATGTGTTCAACACATTGAACAAATATCGTCAGGATCATGTTTTGCTTCATCAGTTTTTTTTTTACATCAAATTAGGAAAAGTCATGAAATATGAAACACAAAAAAAGTCGACTCCAGGGTCAAAGTGAGCCCAAGGATAATGGGAGGGTTCAGTGCAGCCTGAAGCGCACAGATCATTCCTGCCTGTTTCCATCACACTGTTGAACTCCACTGTATAACCCTAGAATTACAATTCTACACAACTACACTGTTCAACTGATGAGGGATATTTATTCACTCATACTGAGAAGACATTGTTTAGCACATATTGTACAAATGCTGTTGTAATTTTGTGTCTTAAAGCTCTACCTACCGATGTGGCATTTCTCACAGCACTTAGTAAAAGTTTGAACATGAACAACCCGCCTCCCTCCAAAGCCCCGCCCCCTTCCCTCTGCCTGAGCTCTGAGGCTCCTCCTCCTCTCACCTGATGCGCGATGGAAACAGAGGAGGAAGCAGAGGTGGAGGTCCGGTCCGTTTTGGCGTGTCCGCGGACCCCTCCCTCAGTAATCAGATACATCATCCACCTGCCGCGGGCCCGCGGCTCCTGTTCCATCAGTAGACCTGGTCCATCAGTAGACCTGGTCTGTGCAGTACTGGGTCAGTGTCTTCACTGCAGTGCCCAGGGGATGGGCGCGCGCACTGTGAATGCGCGGCCTCCGCAAATTTTCCGTGGACATTTGAAGTTTCATAGTCCATACAATTATCATCCTACATCATCTTACATGTGTGACACCATGTACATGCACCTGTATGAGTCCCACCGTCATAAAAGCTGAGCTTTATGCAGACCTGTTCAGTCCAGTACAGCTGACTTCTGGACTTTTATCTCCATCCTTCATTCATCAGACTCCCGTTTGTGCCTCTCAGTTGTTGTTTCTGTTCATAAATCCCTTCTGTTAATAAATTCCCTTCCAGATGTGCATGTCAGTTCTATCCAAACACATCCTAGACAGTAGACTGTGGTCAGTGGTCAGTAGACTGTGGTCAGTGGTCAGTAGACTGTGGTCAGTGACAGGAGAAGCAACGCCAGTGAAGCGTCAGATTCAGAGGGACACATATCGGATGTGAGGCGGCGATAATGGATCGGATGCTGGACGGCCGTAACAGATGATTGACAGGAGGCTCAGTCAGGTTCGGCCAATTATTTCATTCGGACCGACTAAAATGATTGGTCAGACTGTTATTAGAAATATATGAGAATTAAACGTTTTTGAGTTTTAGTACCTGGTGGATTTCTTTTACATTTTAGTTTAACACACACTTATTAGGAGTATTTTAAGATGACAAAAGAAAAGTGTAAAAATGCCACAACATATGGTGTAGCTTTAATAGAGTGTTTTAATATGTATATTTTATATATATGTATATTCAGAGCTATATGAATGTTTGTACATGTTTAGCTTTATATATTGACCTATATTTCTTTTACTGTTGTATTGATCATTTCTTTCCTGCTCTTTTTTCTTTTATTTGAATGCAGTGACTTTCATCCCCAATAATTTCCCCCTTGCATGAATAAAGTACTGTGATTCTGGTTTGGATTCTCTTTCTTCTGTTTCCCTGTAGTCTTCACTGTAAACATGACTTCAGCCTCGTCCACAGGCTGCTGCTTCTGATGCCGTTTCCTCAGCGTTTAGCTGCAGTGCATTGTGGGAAATGTTGTCTTCAGCCGTATGAGGACGGACCAGTTGGACCTCAGTCCCATTTCCAGTTTTCCACTGTAAACTGGAGTCAGTGCAGCAGATAGGACTGGAAACGGCTGCACTTGTGTCAGTATTCAAACAGACTTTGTACCTTTTTGCTGTTGATCAGTAACTAATCCAAAAAAACATCAACACTTCTCACAAATGGATCTGCTGTTTTACCCACAATCTCACTCATCACTTTTCTGATCCATATCACAGGATGGACAGACTGGAACCCAACCACACTGGTTTCCTCTGGTCCCTGGTTGCTATGGTGACCACATTAATAGATATAAACTTGTAGATACCTGATTCGCTGCTGCTGCTGTTGTGTCACATGATGCCTGTATGTTCAGAAACAGGAAGTGGTTGATGATAAAAATCACCTCAACTCAGTGGGTTCATGTTTCTGTGTCTAGATTCAGTTCAGATAGTGAGTTTAACATGACCTGAAAACTTCAGCTGAATTAAAGGTGCAGTCTGTGTGAATTCTGTTCTCAGTCGTTCTAAAATGGCCTTGACTGTCACAGACATGAAGGAATCCTGTTCATTTCAATCCTGATCTCACTGACAGTAGTAGTCCAGACAGAAGATTCACATTTAAAAGCTCAGTGTCAGCCCCCAAATGATGTTTATGATGTCATTGTGTGTTTTGGTCTGAGGCTCCGCCCATCACCTGTCGTCCAATCACAGAATCAGTACCTTTGTTCATCCAGGTTGGCAGTTCCACTGAGCTGCAGCTGAACATTTATGAGCACAAATGTCTGACATTAATAAACCTAAAAGGAATAAAGGGATTATTCCAAATACGACAAAGAGACAAAGAGAGAAACAAAACAAGGAGATGATTTAGAAACATGGAGACGGATGAAAGAGGAGAAGAATTTGAAAACCGACACCAGCTCTGCCTTAGTCTGACCACCGTAAGAACCACTGAGAGCCGGGGTCACAGCCTCTTCACCCGCTCCCTTCTCCAGGGGCCGAGCTGCAGTCTGCCGGTCTGGGACTGGTGAAGAGACCGGGTACCGGTGTAGGACTGGTGAAGAGACCGGGTACCGGTGAAGGACTGGTCTGTTGCCATGGTAGCTCCTTGTAGTTCAGTGTTTTCTGTGGAAGTGACCTCTTCATGTAGCGGTGTGTAATCCGAAAGGGGGGGGGGGTGTTAGGAGTCTTCCGTCCGTGGTTTGGTGGTGGTGGTGGTGGTGGGGATACGGTAGCTATCTGTGATCCGAAGGGGGGGGGTTCGCTGTCCCTGTTAGTCTGGCGTTCGTGGTTCAATCGGGGGGGGGGGGGGGGTACGGTAGCGGTCCATGCTGCTTGTACTTTGTGGAAGTAAAAGTGAAACCTTCGTTTGAGTGGCAGGACGTTTGTCCTGTTCTATTCTATATCAGACTGATGTAGAATCAGTCTGGTGAGGATTTTGTTTGTATGAAATGTCTGCTGTGGTGGACAGGATCAGTGGAAACACTAGTAGTAGACGCTCGTACTGGGTCTGTCCCCCCCTAGTCTGGGGGGAGGAGCAGAGGATACCACGCTCTACAGTATTTGAATGTGAGTGCAGTACCAGTTTTGGCCACAATCCTACATACGGCACCGTTAAACAGTTGGATTCTCCAATAAAACAGAATAAAACAGAGAAAGTCTGTTCTAAACAAATAACAGACTGAATGACGCAGGCATCAGCCAATCAGAATCCATCATTCAACATAGCTGTTAATGTGTCATTTTTTGGACACTGAGGACACGTTCCATGGTTTCCATGGAAATAAATGTGTGTTTGTCGTCAGCCCAATCCCAATTCACCCCTTGGCCCCTCCCCCTGCATTTTGTGCGTTCACATGAAGGGGTGGGGGTGTCCCCATTCTCGACGACTCGGAGGGGAGGGGCTAAGGGGGAGGGCTGTTTGGGGTGAAATGGGATCGGACCGTCCTGTATCGTCCCATGAGTTCATACGATGGTGACTGAGGATCTGAGCCACTGACCAGTAGATTTAGTTCAGGGAGGAATCCTGACATTTAGCCCCGCCCACTGAGGCTCTACGGCACCACCGCTGTCGTCTAACTCCACCAGACGTGGACACGGGACACGCTGAACATACAGTGGAACCACAGACGGTTCTGTTTGGTTCTGTCTCCACAGTGTTCAGTTCACAGGGGCAGTGTGTCCTGGTTCTGTCGGCCGGTGAGGACGGAGGCCCGTGGTCCTCCAGACCAGGGCTCTGAAACTCCGTTTCATTCAGGTTCCACATTCAGCCTGATTTGATCTGCAGTGGGCCGGAGCAGTAAAATAAGAACAGAAGAACCAATAAATAATGACAACTGACAATTTTTGTCTTTGTTTTAGGTTAAAAAAAACCCAAAACATTAAACAATGAAAATACTTACTTTTATAAACTATTCAAAAAAAAAAAAAAAAAAAAAAAAGACATGAATAACCTCAAAAAAATGAAATCTCTGAAGAAAAATTTGTACAATTTTAACAATATGCTGCCTCAACTTATCATTTCTACATGTGCATTCTGGATCAGATCTACAAAGACACTAAACACTGAGGAACAGGAAGAAAACTGTTTAAATTGGGCTGAATTTTCTTTAGACATTTCAGGTTGTTCATATTTGTTCAGTTTATTCACATTTTATTGTTACAGGACAGTTTGTAAATGTAAATATTTTCATAATTTAATGTTATTTCTTGCACTAAAACAAAGACAAAAATTAGAAATTGTCGTTATTTATAGACAAATCTGCAGTCATTCTTTTGTGTGGGTTCTTCTGCTGTTATTATTTGACTGTAGATCAGATTGGTCTGGATGTGGAACCGACACTAAAATGAGTTCCACAGCCTGGACTGTGGAATTTTTACACTTTTCAGATTCATCCCAGGGGCAGCATTGGAACCTTTGGGGGGCCGCATTTGGCCCCCGGGACGCATGTTTGACAGCCCTGCTCTAGACGCTGCAGTCCTGGTCCTGGACAGGGACAGGTGGGGTCGGAGGTCAGAGGAGGAGGAGACATGTCTTCCATGGTTAAACATTGACCAACAGCAGAGCGCCGGGTCTGTGGGTCCTAATGGTCCTGGACCGTGGATTCAGATGGAGACCAGAACCTGTCCTGACAGAGCTGCATGGACCACATGACCCTGAACCTCAGTCCAGGTTCTCTGCTGATTAGGACGTCCAACACAGTAGAGACACACACTGATATAGAAAACAGCAGTTTGAGGAGTTCAGGTGTAGAAGTGGTCCAAGGCTGACGGTTGGAGCTGAAGTCCTCCACCCATGGGTTTGTGAGACCAGGACAGTCTGAGGGGTTTTCATCTGCACCGTCTGTCCTGAAGACCAACACATAAGACCTGTTTTCATTCAGATCATTAACTGGGTTTACATCACCCTCACAAATGCACAACATGCAAATTGCACAATAGGAAACAGGTACCGGAAACAAAACATTTTATCCGCTCTTATGAGGTGGTTTTTGAGATGTTTAGATATAGAAGCAGAGCACAAAAGGAAACACATTTAGTGCATTTTCACACATCTGTTCCAACACCGTTGAGGTTTGGTATCAAACTCAGAGCCTCCATCTTCCTTAAACCAGTGTCTTTCTAGAACTATACAGTATTTTATGAAAATTACAACATGTGGCTGGATGGGACTGGACTAGAACCACGCATCAGAAGCCAAACACTCTTCAATGGAAACACCTACAAGTAGCGCTTTGTTGAAATTGTAGAAATATCGCTTTTATTTTGTGGAAAACTGTGATGAAAACCCAGTGATTAAACGTAAAGTTAGGAATAAACAAAGTCACTAAACACAAGATAGAGCTGAGAAACTTCAGATGATGAAACCTGTTACCGTTGCTATGACAACCCTGTTTCTGACTCCATGAATCCAACAGTAACGTCCAACAGTCTGACCAGTGAGACAGATGTGGTGTTTGACCTTTGACCTGTTCCTGTGGTCTGATGGTCTGGGCTCAGTGTGACCGAGCACTGACACGTTCAACACTGAACAGAGTCACTCACAGACTGTCAGCCCAGACTTTGTATTCACTAAAATGCTTTAATCACAATGGACTGAAATGATTTCAGTTTGATTCCATTTGTGGCACATGTGAAATAATGTGACCCCATTTTGTGTTTTTTAAGGTCTATATTTTATTTTATTACTTTTATTTTATTAATGTTTACATTTAACTGTGAAGTGGAATTCTTAACCTTGTCCAGTAATTGTGTTTTAAATTGTCATGCCACTGACAGTGTGGATAATAAGGGTTTACAGTAGGAGCTATGAGGTAGGAACTATTCTTCTAGCCCACCCTTATGCAAAGAAAATATATTTCTCTATATATTGACTGTCAATATATTACTGACTGAAAAATATATTACTTTATAATATATATTTATATTTAAAATATACAGAATAATATATTGTGTCAATATATTTTGTATTATATTACAATATATTGAAAAATACATAAGGAATTGCCGCTTTCCATATATTGAAACATATATGACAATATATTTACTTATATATGTAAATATATGTCATTATATATTTAGTAATACACTTCATAATGCATGTATGCATATATACATACATATATTGTCTAGTGTATTACTAAATATATGTAATTATATATTTAGTAATACACTTCAAAAAATATGCATGTATATATATGTTCATCTTTTTCATCCTATGTTGCCAAAATGACTAAGAAGGCATCTTTTTTCAGTTAACACTTTTTTCATGTATATCATGATGCATATTTTCATGAAATATGTTATTATGCATACCAAGTAATGTAAGTGTTGATAAATATCTGCTTTATGTAAACTTGTGTCAATGGAAAGAAATTGAGTTTCAATAAAACTATATGTAAAAATATAGGGCAGTTTTTGTCTTCATTGCAATATATGTTTTATATGTAACAATATATGATTAAAGCATATATTACAGTATATTGGAAAATATATGCACTACTTTCCCATATATGGAAATGTATTTTTTAATATAATGCATTATATTTTTCAATGTATTGCCATATATTTTTGTTTCATAAGGGCAGTTTCCTCTCGGGTACTATAAGCGAAGCACCGCCCCCGTCCTCAGATGCATTCTGGAAAGAAGAACAGCGAGTCACATCCCCTCATTTCTCTACTTGTTTTATTCCATTCAGGTTAGTTAAAGTGTTAACATCTGTAATAATCCACGTCCTTAGAGTGGGCTTTAATAATGTGTTGTTTTCTGTTGTGTTTTAAGATCGTTTCTGTCATATTTAACCACTTAATGTGAGTGCATGGAGTGAACGTGTGGAATTAGCGCGCGGTAGCCGCCATTTTGTGTGCCTAGCATAGCCGCTAATGTTGATTTGAACGTGTGTGAAAGGGCTCCCGTACACATAATGTATTTTGGTTTTGTTGTGTATGTGCATTTTGTGAGTTTTAAAGTAGTGGGACATGCACCTTGTCTGAAGTTTATGGTTAAAGGCACGGAGCTTATATGGGTTGTCGTGACCAAAGTATTTTGTTTCTGATAGTTAGTTAATGTAGCATAAGCATTTCATTTCTACATTCCAGTAACCTGTGATTGAAACAGAAGGTTTAAGTAATTCATTTTAGTTCAGTAATTAAAGAGTAATTTTATTTAAGGGGACAGTGCACCTTAAAAATAGCACATTAACATTACACTTGACATTGTGGTGCTCCAAACAGTGTTATATTGTTAAAATATGCTTTAGTATCAAAGGTTATTTTTGAATATATGTCAACTAAATGAAGAAAATGATAAGGGTAAAAGTGTATTTGGTAAATAAGATAAAGTTGGGAGAAGATGTTGTTAAAAACTACTTGACCAAAGAAAATAGCTGGGATGAAAACAAAAGAAATGTTTTATAACTATGATTTTGATTATTCTGTGATGAATAAATACACAGATGAGATGCATTCTGGAAAGAAGAACAGCGACTCACATTCCCTCATTTCTCTACTTGTTTTATTCCATTCAGATCAATCCGGTCCACATCAGGACCACACAGTAATTGTTATTGTGGCCCTCAGCTCTCTGGGACCTGTAACACATTACTATAAAATGTTCAGTATATTCTACTAATTTGTAGACATAGTCGAAAGTGTAAAAACAGTTGAAGTTGAATGGACTTAAATCACTCAGTTTTAGTCCTGACCACACCTTTTATCTGTGCATTGCATTGTGGGTATTGTTCATGTTATTGTAAATGTGTTCTTTTTTCTGTACAGGGGTTCAGTGGGTTGTGCTGTTAGTGTTCATCTGGACTGAATGTGTGTATGTCAGTGTTTATTGGCCTTTTTGTGTTTGTTTTTATATTTTTGTACAGCCGCACCATGAGTCAGAGCCAGAGGAAGAACTATGGATTTACTGTTCAGATGAGATTATCCTAGTTCGCTGTAAATTTTTATGCTTTGCCAAATTTAAAGCACTTCCTGGGCTGGCAGTTGCATTGAGCTAACTTCCTGCCTAACTTCCTTCCACGCTACAATGTATTAAGTTGAATAATTATACAAAGCAATTTATATCGCAAAAGATTTTAATTTAAATCAACTTGGAATTGAGTTCAATGAGCTGATGATATTAAGTCTAATGATTATACAAAGCAAATGACATTGCAACAAATTTGAAGTTAAATTAACTTAACATTTAATATGTTGTACTTAAAATAGCAATTCCATTCAAATCAAGCATTTAAGTTTAATACACTCAAGTTTTCATTACTCATGACTTCAATTTTTTAAGGCAACAGGTTTACTCAAATTTTTTAAGTAAACTCAACTTATCTGGTCTGACAGTGCAGATGGGGACACTGGCATTTTGGATGGGACACCTGGAAAGTCCCCAGATGTGAATGTGACGTGTGATGGACACAGCCTCAAAAACAGACCCACCATAATAATGGGATTCAGGTGGTCTGTCCTGGTGCACTGGTGCATTGTGGGTGTTGAGTCTGCAGTTGGACTTAGTAGTAGGGCTGTGTATTGGCAAGAATCTGAAGATACGATACAAAATCACAATACTAGGATCACAATACGATATATCACGATACTGTTCGAAAGGCTTTTTTGAAAAAAATGATTATTTCCTTGAAGAATTGAAATACACCAGAAATCTGCACAAATACTAAACACATTTTTATTTGATCAGAACAGGATCTATTGTTTTATCACAAAATGTTCCTGTGTTCAAACTGAAATTCTCTTTTACAGACATTACAGTTTAAGATCCTGTTCAAATGTTCATTTTCGATCAGTTCAGAACTAACATCAGAACAGTATTTTAGTTCAATCCCAACAAAAGAACTAACATTATTTAATAAATGAGTGTTAAACAATAATAAATAAAATATAAAGAAAGAAGAAAAAACACAAAAATTAACCTCCACAATATCTGCATTTGAATAAATACCTAAAAATATCGATACAGTACTTTTTAATATTGATACAGTATTGTGAAATGAAATATCACGATATATTGCAGAAACAATATTTTCTAACACCCTTATTCAGTAGCAGTAGATGAGTTCCTTCAACCACTATGTTTCCATCCACACTCAGATGGGACTAGAACTCCACATTAGACATTTCTATTTTCTACATTCAGCCTTTTTGTAAATGACTGACTCATTGTTGACTCGGTGGTGCAGTGGATAGCACTGGTGCCTCACAGACAGAAGGTCCTGGGTTCAATTCCAACACCAGTCCATGGGGGTGGGACCATTCTGTGTGGAGTTTGCATGTTGTCTGTGTGGGTTCCCTCTGAGTACTTTAGCTCCTCCCACCATCCAAACACATGCACTGATAGGTTAATACAGGGCTGTCAAACTCATTTTCTTTTGGGGCCCACATTCAGCCCAATTTAATCTGCAGTGGGCCGGACCAGTACAATAATAGCATGATAAACAATAAGTAATGACAACTCCAAATTGTTTTAATGCAAAAAATAACATTCAGTTATGCCAATATTTACATTTAAAATCTATCTAAACAAAAAGGATGTGAATAACCTGAAAAAAACGGAATTTGTTAAGAAATATAAGTACAATTTTATCAATATTATGCCTCGACTTATCATTTATACATATGCATTATAGGTCAGATCTACAAAGGCACAAAACATTTAGTAACAAGCAGAATATTGTTAAAATTTCACTTAATTTTCTTCAGACATTTCAGGTTGTTCATATTTGTTCAAGTTATTCACATTTTAAAGGATAGTTTCTTCATGTAAACATTTTCATAATTTAATGTTTTTTGCAATAAATCAAAGAGAAAAAATTGGTGTCATTATTTATAGGTTATTATCATATTGTTTTTGAGCTTGATGCTTTAACTTGCACTTGGCAAATTCATCCTGTGGGTCAGACTGGACCCTTTGGCAGGCCGGTTTTGGCCCCCGGGCCGCATGTTTGACACCTGTGGGTTAATGGGTTAATCTAAATCACCCATAAGTGTGAATGTGACAGTGGTTGTTCATCTCTATGTTCAGTCCTGTGATGAACTGGAGAAATATCCAGGGTGAACCCCGCCTTTGCCTATAAGTACCTGGGTTAGGCTTCAAGTGACCGCCACCCCCCCACCCCCCCAGAAAATCAATGAATGAATCATTGGGTCCAGAAAACAGTGGTTTGGACTTATAGTGGAATATTACCGCCCAAATATGTGAAGGTGTCCGACGCAGAACACTAACCACAGCAGAGGAGATGAGGAGATAAGAATGAGGAGGAGCTGAGTGATGTCCTGATCAAAGACAGAGACAGTGAAGAGGATGACTCAGAGAAGAGACAACCACCGGACTGGACATGGACACCACACTGCTGATCATCTCGATGTGCTTCTGGATCCAAGGTATGAAGAAGGATGGACACACACAAAAGGATTCACCGCTGTCTGACAGCTTCATCTCCATATTCATAATTAAACATTAAAAAAATAAAGTTTATATATTAATAGAACTTACTTTTCTTTTTAATGCATTCAATAATTACCTATATATATAACATATTTTTAAAGTTGAAGATGAAAAAGAATATTTACAGCCATTTTAAAGACTTGGACTTTGACTTGGGACAAACCTATGTCGGCTGGAAAAAAACGAATTACATATTTTTTAAATGTGTCTCAATGTGCAAATGTGTCTCGTGCTGCTTTGGTATTTAGACTCCGTTTGTCAAAGTCAAAGCACAAACACAGTTCAGACAGATTTGGATCCAACCTGATCAGCCTCAGTTTCCTGTTTGGTTCCTAATGTGGACATGTTGGAGTTCTAATCCCAGTCTTGTCCTGTTTTCATGGCTGTCCTTTGTGTTTTTCCTGCAGGGCTCCTGTCTGAAAACAACAGCACTTCAACAGGTAAGAAATGCACAAAGGAGGGATGTGAACTGGGCTGAAGCTGAACATCCTGGTTCAGGTGGTTTTCATCTGAACAAACTGGAGCCAATGCAGAGGATTCAGGAAGGATGGGTTTACAGAAGCTCCACTGAGCACGCTCAGCTCCTGTTCCTGACATTTGGACAAGTGTGGCTTTAAAGATCCACAAGTGAAGGAAACACTGACAAACAGGAGCAGACTGAGCCATTCAATTCACTGACTGAATGAATGAGGGATGAACTGAGTCCGTTTGGACACAAAATCTGTCAGTGGGACTGAAAACACTGTTCACACATGGAAACCACATGTGCTCAAGAATCCAGTCCATGTGGTCCACATGGGCTGGTGTGGTTCTGGACTGGACTCTGACTGGTCTGTCTTATGTCTACAGGGTCTGTCCACTTCAGGTTGGTGGGAGGAGCCAGTCGTTGTCATGGTGACCTGGAGATGAAACGACAGGATGGAAACTGGAAACCAGTGGAAGGGTATGAGGGGTACAGGAAGTTAGGAAACAGAGTTTGTGCAGAACTGGACTGTGGATCTGCAGTTTCAGTGAGACACAGATTCAATGGTTCACATACAGATAGTTGGTTGATCATATCAGACTGTCATGAATCTGAACTGAGTGACTGTTTTAGATCTCATACACGTCTCTCTTCATCCCTGGAGCTGAGTTGTTCAGGTAAGAGCATTAACACTGAACCCTAACCCTTCCACTGTCACTGTGGGCTCCAGACTCTGTGGACTCTCAGATCCTGGTCGGTCCAAGACTTCAACTCACATTTAATGTGAACTCACACAAACTGATCAAGTCAATCGATCAATCAATAATATCCACATCCACAAACAAACAGCTGATTGAACATCATGTCACACAGAAGAAACAAACACAAACACATATGAATGTGAGTCCACTACAGTCCAGTAAAATCCACTATATAGTCCAACCCCCCAGACCCTGGTCTCCTCCAGTCCACTACAGTCCCTTAGAGTCCACTTCAGACTCTAGTCTTATTCCAGTCTTCTTCCATCTGTGTCCACAGACTCTGTCAGACTGGTCCATGGGTCCAGTGTGTGTTCAGGCAGACTGGAGGTCCGGTCTAACCAGTCCAGGTCCTGGTCCTCAGTGTGTGAAGGACACTTGGACCTTCATGCTGCCCAGGTGGTCTGTAGGGAGCTGGGCTGTGGGGCTCCTGGGCTCCTCCAGGGGGCGCTCTCTGGAGCAGCGGAGGCTCCTGTGGTGCAGACGTTCACCTGTGAAGGCCATGAGTCTGCTCTGCTGGACTGTGGAAGCTCAGGGTCACAGACCTGCTCATCTGGAACAGCTGTGGACCTTACCTGCACAGGTGGGCGGAGCTTTGACTGACACCAGCTGACATCAGTTCACTCACTTTGAGCTCATTTATCTGTCATTTGTATTTCATCAGATCCTCATGATGTCAGACTGGTGGGAGGAGCCAGTCGTTGTAACGGTGAAGTACAGATGAAATGTCATGGAGAATGGAGAGACATGAAATATGAATATGACCTCTGGACCCTGAAGGCAGCAGATGTCATATGTCGTCGACTGGACTGTGGATCTGCTGTTTCTGTGAGACCTGATCCATCTGATGCATCTGGTTCATCTGGTCCTAACTGGTCCATCAGCTCTGAATGTCTTCTCTCTACATCTGCACTGATGGACTGTGTGAAAACAGGTCCTTCTTACTCTGGCTCCGCCCTGTCCCTCACCTGTTCAGGTAAGTCTACTGATGATGGTCCTGATTCTGTCCCAGTTCTTCCATGAGTCCATTCAGGTGTGTTTTATCTGAGCTGGGTCAAACCAAACCCAGTCAGACCAGGTCCACACATTGGACAGTTGGACTGAACCATCAAACACATGCAGCTGAATTCAGTTCCAGTCCATGAACGTGGTCACATGACTCTGCTTTCCAACAGGCTGTTGAACAGCTCAGAAGGACTGAGTCCATTAGTCTGAACTGGACTTTGTGTTGGTCCATTTGCTCTTTTTCCAGCTCTATGTGGGTCTGCTGGACTCTGAAGACACCATGGAAACATCACTGACACTAAAGCATGTCCTTAAATGCAGATGTTTGACATGAGCCACATGTTTCCAGTGGTCTGAGATGAACCAGTGCACAGGTCACTGATCAAACCCACTGCATTATGGTGCATTCACTGACCACTGGGATTGTGTGTGTGCCTTTGAACAGACCCCACTCACACATATTGAATGTTCAGTCTGACTTCAGAATGACTGTGTGTCCACCAGTGCTGACGTTCAACTAACTCTAACCTGTGACTGAGGATCCACAGAGTGGACCTGAGGCCTGTTTGAGTCCAGTCTGAATGTAGACAGCGCCCTCTGTTGGAATCCAGGTCAACAACAGCACACACTCACTGTGTCCTTCAGTTCCACATTCAACACTAAAGGGCCTTTTATTGGTGTGTTCTGTGTTCTGCTGTTTTCTTTGAGGACGTTGTGTCTCTGCTTGAACTGGTCCATGAGTCCAGTTTAGTTCCTGTGTCACTAATGACTGACAGGAGGCTTTGACAGAGTCCACCCTCACACTGCCGTCTGTCCAGGGGCTTTTGTGTCTTTAAACATGTGTGTGTGTTGTTGTGGGTCCACAGACTCTGTCAGACTGGTCCATGGTTCCAGTCGGTGTTCAGGCAGACTGGAGGTCCGGTCCAACCAGTCCTGGTCCTCAGTGTGTGAAGAGGATTTGGACCTGAACGACGCCCAGGTGGTCTGTAGGGAGCTTGGCTGTGGGGCTCCTAGGCTCCTGCAGGGGGCGCTCTATGGAGAGGGGGAGGCTCCAGTCTGAACCAGTGAGCTCCAATGTGAAGGAAATGAGTCTGCTGTCCTGGACTGTAGAAGGTCCAGCTCAGCTGGGAAGACCTGCTCACCTGGAACAGTGGCTGGACTCACCTGTACAGGTACCAAGGGGGCGTGGCTTTCATATGACAGTGTGTTCCTTTGACTCATGTCTTTGTGTCTCTGCTCAGATCCAGGTGGGGTCAGGTTGGTGGGACAGCCGAGCCGCTGTGCTGGTACTGTGGAGATCCAACACCAGGGACACTGGAGACCAGTAGTAGACCACTATAAACGCTGGGACCTGAAGTCTGGATCTGCTGTGTGTCAACATGTGGACTGTGGATCAGCTGTTTCAGTCAACACAACAGATGATTCTACAGACAGAACTGTGTGGTTTTTCTCAGTTCCTTGTGTAAAGCTGACATCTGGACTGAGGGACTGTGTTGGACTAGATGATTCCTACAATGACTCATCTGCTGTGGACGTGGTGTGTTCAGGTACAAATGGACACAAACTGTGTCTGAACTGAATTCTCAGTGACCAGATGGTTCTGACTCTGACGTTTAAAGTTCCATCTAATGAATCTGTTCATTTCATCAGTTGATTATTTTGTCTCAGTTCATTGTTTTTTCTGTCAAATGTGTCAAATATTGACCTTTGACCTTTGGAACGTCCAGATCCCAAATGAACGTCTTCATTTGGACCAGATGAGGCTGAAAACACAAACAGATTTCCCATTAGTCTCATTTAGGACAAAAGGACCAAATGTTGACATGTGAGACTGTAAAACCACCACGTGTGTCCTTTTTTACCCATAATGCCTTTGAAGGTCAGCTGTGCTCTAAATGAGCCATTCCTCATGTTTTCATTGGTCAGTGTTCATCCCATCCCAAACTCCTGTGGATCAGATCCATCTGTGTCTCTGAGGAGGATGGATTCTCTGACTGCTTGTTTGTGCTCATGTGTGCTGCTTGGTCCAATCATGTCTCTGTGTGTGGACAGATCTGCTGCCTCAGCCCAACATCTCCCTGTCTGACGGGGTCTTTGAGGTCTACCAGCAGGGGTTCCGGGTGCTGGTGGGCTCCGACTTCACCGTCACGACTTCACAGTACCCAGGAGGCTCCTTCCGGCTGATCTCCGACACCAAGAAGCCGCTGAACCTCACCCTGCTGGCCGTCAATCACTCCGCCCACTTCCTGTTGTCTTCCATGGGCTACGCCCACCGAGGGAACTACACATGTGTTTATCACGTGGATGTTTATAACCGCAGCTTCTCGTCGTCTCAGAGCCCCGCCCTCTATCTCACTGTCGGAGGTAACGTCAGGACAATCGCACACAGAACACCCACAATGCATCAGTAACAGTCACATGACCATGTTCCACAATATTCCCAGTGAGCAGAGTGAACAGGTGTGAGCAGAACCACGATGGTAGAACTGAGATCAGGTAAAGCCGGTCCAGTTGAACCTGTCAGAGACTGGGCTGAACCAACAAACACTCCTTTAATCTGAGCTCAGTTCAAAGCACAGCTGAGTTTAAACCCAGGTTTAAAGCCAGTCCATCCAGTTGAATGTGAAGCCCAGTTAGTGTCCACAGTTCAAGGTGCATCTGTACGTGTGTGTGTGGTCCACATGTCCAAGGTCTAGAGGGGGTCCACTGGTATCAGTCAGTCTATGAGCTGCAGCAGATGGAGGTCTGGACCAACACAGTTGGACACATGCACTGGAGTCCAATCTGTCCAATAGGACCAGTCCACTTCAACAACATCAACCAACACTTTGAAGTCAACTTCAGCTCAGAACTCAACTCATGGAATCTACAAACCAGTCCCACTAAAACCTGTGGGTCTGAGTCTGAAGGTCCACAATGTCCACAGATTCAAGTCCAACCCAAACTGGTCTGTATCGGACCAGTTGGAGACACTGGTCCTGTTTTTTCCATCTGTCTGGTGTGTCCACAGAGACACATTCAGTCTGAAAAACACAAACGTCTGAACCAGGATTTTATTAGAACTAGTTCAGATCTGTCCAGTGGAGAATTACTGCACTGACCCATGGGTTTGAGCTGCAACAAGCAATTTAAGCCCAACTGAGGCAACCAGCAACTTCTACTGTCTTAAACAAGTGTGAGATAAAACATGTCCTGTGGTCGTGGAACAGATGGAACTGTTTCAGAGGTGTCTTCCTTTGGTCGGTTCCTTCACGAGCCAATCAACTGCCAGGATGAACAGAATTCTTGTGCTCCTCCTGTCTGTACGTGGACAGGTTGTGACAGTTGTCCTTTCTGTGCAGTTGGTTCCTGGTCCATGGCCTTCACAACGTTGACTAGTTTCTCTGGTATTCCGTAGTGTCTCCTGAGTTTCCAGAGTGTTGGAGCGGTTTGTGTCATCAAATGCTTTTTGACAGTGGTTGAAGTGGACTAATCCAGGCAGGTTCCACTCTACAGACTGTTCCACCATGATCCGCTGGGTGCTCTGGGATCAACACCTGACCTGTTCTGGTCAAATCCAGCCTGGTTGAACCCAGCTGGTCCTCTGCTGCTGGTTTGATCCTCTCTGATATAGTTCTAGTGAAAATCTGTCCAGGTGTGGACTAGAGTGTTCTGCCTCTGGAGTCGTTCCCTTTGCTCTGGTCTGCCTTCTTTGGGAACTTGTCCTTCCTTCCTTCCTTCCTTCCTTCCTTCCAACCCTTTGGTATTTCTTCATTGTCTTCAAACACATGTTCCATGGGTGTTGTTTTAACCCTTTCATGCACAGTGGTCACTACAGTGGACAGTTTTTCTACAGCTGGTCTCTTGTATATTCATGGATTTTGTTGGTTTAGATCCGTATCAGCCAACACAGTGGATGCTTAAATGCATCATCTCATACACTGCAATTATTGTTATGAGGTTTTGTTTTTTTTTAAACAAAAAGTTGTTTTTTTTGCATATTATCTCCATAAAGTGAGTAATAACCAATATTAGAGTATGTTAAAATGTGACAAAACATGAGATTAGCAGTATTTTAACTCATTCCCCGCCAGAGCATTTTCCAGTGAGCTGGTAGCCAGCACCAGCCGTTTTGGTCATTTTCACTAATCTTTGGAGGCTGACTGAAAATGTTGTGTTAGGAGTAAGTGAACACTGAATACATCAAAAGAAAGAACAGACCTTCAACTTTTAAATACAAAAATCAATTTTATTCTATCTTCATTCGTTCGTGAGATACAAACATTTGAATATTGGTCATTTTCAGGAAAAAACTGAATTTTGAGCAAAAAACTGAGAAAATTGCATTTTTTTCAAAGATATTGATTTTCAAGATAAAACTGATTTCCTATTTACATTTTTGACTCTTTCTTCTTTACAAACAGTAACACTGTATTCAAAATCACAAAATAAAATAATAATAACAACAATAATAGTCACAATCAGCTCTAAGATATCCCATCATTCCACAAAATGTTCGGGGAATCCACACCAAACTTTAGACCAAACATCTTCTAAAGCACCAGGTTCCTGATAAACTTTACACATTTACATACATCACCTATAAGTCTTCCACATATTAGTTTAGCTTTTTGATATAAACACTTCAATATTCCTCATTTTCAAGAAAAAAAAAGAAACAAATTCACTAAATAGTGTAGATTTCTGGCCTTTCCTTGGCTGCACCAGGTCCTCCTGTTGGACCAGCTGCTGTGTTTGATCTGTAAATAATTATATGGACATCTACTTATTTATCTATGTATGACTATATGTATTTATTTATTTCATACTAAAGCCAAATAAAACAGTGTCTTACCTGTGTCAGTGCTGACATTATGGAGCTGAACCACATCTATGTTGAATCTGTTCCATGTCCACAGTCTGAATCTGAACTCACTCTGTGCAACAGATGCAGACCAGCTGTCCTTTGTCTTCTCCTACATCTGCTTGTCTGTCTTCTCCTTGAATGTCCAGTATAAATGTCTCTTTTCTCTTCCTCCTGTCTGTCATTGTCTGTCCGTGCCCGCCCCCCCCCCCCTGCCCATCTCTGTGTCGGACCTGAGCCGATCTGTGTTTCCCGTGTCCGTCTCCCTCACCTTCAATTTCTCTGTTACTGTCTCTAAAAGGTTCCTCTGAAGGTTCTTCATATATTGAATTGTCAGACTCTGTCTCCATAATCATCTTTAAGGCTTTTGAAACTGAATGCAGTTCCTGCAGTCGGCATTTCCTCATTCAGAGTGACTGGCGCTGTATGCGTTGCCATGGGATACAGTGATTCCCATGCGAAAACGTTAAACCCGGTCCTTCATTTTTGTGGAAAAGCTGCTTAATTGTTTGTTTTTGGACTAAGGAAAGTAACTCACACGATTCGCAACAGCTTCAACTACAGTGTAACAGTGAAGACACGGATTGACGGAATATCTCGTCAATGGCGGGAAAAGAGTTAAAACATTTTTTTTCATAGTTTTCACACAATACATCAGTAAATACATGTTTCTTTGCTTCAATAATTAAACGCATGGTGTCCAGCTGAGTGGATATTTTTGGAATTCCATGAAAATCGGTTCATAAAAAATTCAGTTGCAGTGTTTTTTTTAATCATGCCTTAGGACGAATAATAACACAAAACAATTCTTCATTTACACATGAAAGGGTTAAAGGTTGTTTCTCTTGTGTTTCAGACTTGGTGACAAATCTGATCATCAGGGTGGTGGTCCTGGTCTCGGCTCTGCTCATATTTGATCTTTGCCTCTTCTTCTTCTATAAGGTACGTTCACATCTGTCCTCAGTGGATCCATTGGACTTCAGACTGAGTCACACACAGGAGTCTGAACTGGACATGTGTGCCGCCATGTTTTTTCCAGGTCTCCGTGAAGCGGATCCGAATGAAGGCGGAGACAAACGCGATGAGAGTTGTGGAAGAAACATCCCATTTGTAGAGTCCCAGTGGTTCAGTGTGAGTCCAGCTGATATTTGGATCGGATCAACAGTTTCACAGCTGAACCAATAAACGCCTTCATTCTGTTCGGATGCTTCACCATCCATCAACGTCTCAGCTTCTATTCACAGAGTTTATACACATGTAAATACCACTTCATTCTGATCATATTCTGACTTGTTTTTGAAAATAGTTTTTACTCAGAATAGTCCAAAGAGTTCTTCACTCTGTGTATGATGCTTTTATTCAAACAGTAGAACAACATTTATACTGAAATGTTACTTTTTATGTGTAAAAAAAAAAAAGAAAAGACTTTGATTCTCTGGGCGTGATCCTAAAACTCCATCCATAGTTGACTGAAGAGTTGAATTGTGGGTAAAAATTGTGTGTAGATTGATGCTTCCTGTGTAAATTCCACCATTTGTCCAGTTGTGGACTGAACGGAAACGCCAGCGTTTGTCCAACGACGGACCGACGGACCGACCTGCTGAGATTAGATCTGATCAATCTGTCACCACTTGGAAATGGAAACGGAGAAAAGCTTCTGTTTGTGTTTGATTGGAGTTTTATTGGATCTGTGAGTCAATAAAAGTCTGGAATAAATGAATCTGATCATTTCAATCAAAACAGGATTTGATTGGACGGTTGTTGTTTGATTGACACAGTTTTGACATTGATTTGATTGATGGTGGTGATAACAGACATCTAAGTCTAAATAATCCAGACTGAAAGGGTCAATGAAATCCCATTCCTTGGAGTAACTTTACACAAGAAGTGAAGTTGGAAGACCCAGAAACCACATTAAAGTTCAAATATCAGAATATTAGCAATTATTGGGAAAGTCAGAGAATTATTGAGCACATGTCCCTTCTATTTGCTGTATTTCTATCTGTTGAATGTCTGTTGTATTTCTATCTACTATATTTCTATCTGCTGTATTTCGCTGTTGTTTTTCTGTGTGCTGTATTTCTATCTGCTGTATGTCTCTGTTGTATTTCTATGTGTTCTATTTCTGCTGTATTTCTATCTGTTGTATTTCTATCTGCTGCATTTCTATCTTCTGTATTTCTATCGGTTGTATTTCTATCTGTTGTATTTCTATTTCTTGTATTTCTATCTGCTGTATTTCTATGTTGTATTTCTATCTGTTGTAATTCTATCTGCTATATTTCTATCTGCTGTATTTCTATCTGCTGTATTTCTATCTGTTGTATTTCTATCTGCTGTATTTCTATTTCTTGTATTTCTATCTGCTGTATTTCCATCTGCTGTATTTCTATCTGTTGTATTTCTATC
The DNA here is from genome assembly GCF_902148855.1 of Sphaeramia orbicularis. NCBI lineage: Eukaryota > Metazoa > Chordata > Actinopteri > Kurtiformes > Apogonidae > Sphaeramia > Sphaeramia orbicularis. The sequence continues at coordinate 56,676,580 of NC_043977.1, read as the reverse complement.
TGCTGTATTTCTATCTGCTGTATTTCCATCTGTTGTATTTCTATCTGCTGTATTTCTATCTGCTGTATTTCTATCTGTTGTATTTCTACCTGTTGTATTTCTACCTGTTGTATTTCTGTCTGTTGTATTTCTACCTGTTGTATTTCTACCTGCTGTATTTCTACCTGCTGTATTTCTATCTGTTGTATTTCTATCTGCTGTATTTCCATCTGCTGTATTTCTATCTGTTGTATTTCTATCTGCTGTATTTCTATCTGCTGTATTTCTATCTGTTGTATTTCTATCTGCTGTATTTCTATCTGCTGTATTTCTATCTGCTGTATTTCTATCTGCTGTATTTCTCACATGTTCTGTCCAGATGACCATGGTGCTTTACCTCAGATCATAGAATATGATAGAATAGAATAGGATTTGACATAATAGGATCTGAACGTATTCACTAAATTGTCATTCACTTCTGTTTCTGATTGTTCTATTTTCTATTAGTAATAAACAGATTTTGTTCAGTAGTCAGAGTTAACGTCCTGTAAAAATGATTGACACACAGCTCCTGACCTATGAGCTGTTGTAAATGGGCTCATTGTCCCGCCCCTTTTCTCTGGAACCTTCCGTTCTTGTCAGTTCCTCTTCCTTTCTCCGGGAGCTCTTGAACTCAGCAGGACGGACCGAGACGGAGAAAAGAGCCACAAAGAAAGGAGAGAAAAGTCCAACAGGTCAAATCTACCAGTCAGCTCCACCTGGAAAATGGGCGTCGGCACTGACACAACTCCTTTTTCAGACTCTTATCGAGCGCTTTGCTGGATTTTCCTCCATCGTGAAGCCCAGACTTCAGCGTGACCCGTGAAGGTCAGTTCAGAAATCTGCTCAGAGTGAACTCCAACATGTTTCACTGGAAATATTATTGGATTCATTTATGCTCTGAAATGAAGACAAAGGTTCACAAAGTCAGGATTTTTTCCTCCTCTTTGTGGACTTTTCTTAGTTGAAGAAATCCGAGGCTTTGAAGCGCCGCCATTTTGTGCCTCTTCTTTATCCTCCATTTTGTGCCTCCTCTTTATCCTCCATTTTCTGCCTCCTCTTTCTCCTCCATTTTGTGCCTCCTCTTTATCCTCCATTTTGTTCCTCCTCTTTATCCTCCATTTTGTGCCTCCTCTTTATCCTCCATTTTGTGCCTCCTCTTTATCCTCCATTTTGTTCCTCCTCTTTATCCTCCATTTTGTGCCTCCTCTTTTTCCTCCATTTTGTGCCTCCTCTTTATCCTCCATTTTGTGCCTCCTCTTTCTCCTCCATTTTGTGCCTCCTCTTTCTCCTCCATTTTGTTCCTCCTCTTTATCCTCCATTTTGTGCCTCCTCTTTTTCCTCCATTTTGTGCCTCCTCTTTCTCCTCCATTTTGTGCCTCCTCTTTCTCCTCCATTTTGTGCCTCCTCTTTCTCCTCCATTTTGTGCCTCCTCTTTCTCCTCCATTTTGTGCCTCCTCTTTATCCTCCATTTTGTGCCTCCTCTTTCTCCCTGGTGTGAATTGGTGAGTGAACTGTTCCTCAGACTGAACGGTTAAACCTGTTTTTCATGTAAAACACGTTTTCTCAGACAAATGATTGAAATGTGAATGTATTTTATTATTTTTTACTGTTTTCTAGTGAATTGTTACTTGTGCTTAACAGTCACACATATTGTGCACATAATTTGAAGTATTTTCTCTGTAAAACAGATCTTTTCCTATTGACTGCACACTGGACGGCAAGCCGGCTAATATGGAATTTAAACTGAACGTTCTTGTTTTTGTTTGTTTTTGAACCCTGCTTTCCACGTCCAGTGGTCACACACAACAGTTCCATCCATGGTTTCAGCTGGTTCCAGACAGAGCCTGGATCTGATGGAGCTGATATTACAGATAGAACAGGCTCTGTTTGTGTCCAGAGCACATTAGCTCCACCAAACGCTAGCTAGGTGGTAGACTGGGTTAACTACTATGAGCCACTCTGTTCCAGTGGCTGTCATCAGTACCTTCAGTATTAGCTCTGTTGTTGTAGTGGCTGCCTTTGGACCAGCTCCACTATGTTCTATAAATACTGTTATTGTCATTATGCTGTGCCATATGTTGGGATGGAACGATTACTGGTATAACGGTAAACTGCAGTAAAATAACAGATGGTTAGTATTACCGTTTAAATTCTAATTCTCATGATAACTGTGTTTGATTACCACACTTTTAGGGGAAAAAACCCTATGTAAAGATCTGCTTTCATGTCAAATGGGTCATTCCAGAATTGGAGGACATTTGACATCCCACCCATCAAATTTTAAATAATCCATGTACAAAATACTAAAACATGGAGTTTCTGTGTAAATTTACTCGTCCTGAGACCAAATCTAAAAAAACTGGGAGAAAAGAATGTTTGTAAATAGTTTTAAAAATACCAAATAAGTCTGGAGTACCCCCTAAAATGCCATTTTTCACTTGTCCCAACCCCCTGATGACCAAATTGAATCTCAAATAAAACAGTTAAAATGAAATTTAAATCTCTTTTTTTTGGTATGACTTGTTTCATTGCTGTCTCTTGTAATTGCGGGAACATTTTTTTAAATAAACGTAATATTTTAAATCATTATTATGCATGGAACCTGTGTCCCACAACATGCACTCAACCCTGTTACCCATAACCTTTTAGCATGGTAGAAGAAGAAGAAAGCAGTTAATCACATGATATGCTGGAACTAACATCATCAAACAGTTTTCCAAAAGAATGGGTAGAGCAAAGGTATGTCCTCTCTTCTATTTTTCATATTTTCATAAGATTGTGAGCCTTGATTGAATGTCTCACTCTACCTCACTCAACCCTGTTACCCATATTAATAGGATAAGACAAATTCTGTTTGATTTTTTCTTTACTTATTTACATAAGTAAGAGTGTCCTCTTGGTCAGCAGTAACAGCTAGCTAAGTAGCTAGCTTCTATGTCTGAGAAAAAGCTGACATTAGTCTGGATTTACAACCCTGTTACTCACAACCCTGTTACTGTGATTAGAGTAACAGGGTTGTACTACATTAATAGGGTTGCATCTCCTCCAGTTTACTCAGACTTTACAAACTATTATTTATGGTTCAAGTCAATAATTTACATTATCTGAGACAGAATTTAGTTCATCTACATATTGTAAACACATTCCTGAATTTTCCAGACTGTATTGTTTCCTTTTATTTCCTAATGGTAGTCCAAATGGATTATGGTTGCAGCAACTACCTTGATGGGATTATTAACTTGACATAAATCAAACTATATATAAACAGTGAGTTACAATTCATAATAGGGGACACTAAATTAAGTTAGATAATTTTTTTTCTTACAGTGTGGCCCACCATTGAGTGCTGCTGAAAAGCAGAGATGCCACCGTTCCAAGTGTGATGCTGATGTACAGAGGAGACAACAGTGTTTACTAAAAGAAAGACAGAAATGGAGGAAAGATGGAGAAACAGGAAAGAAGTTGCTTCAAAAAGACCGCAGTGAGAGAGGACAGCATGCCCAACGAAAAAAGTGGAGAGAGGCTCATAAGAGTAAAGCCAGGAGAACGTTACCTGAAGGGTTAATAATGAGGGGGGGGGCTTAATATCAAATACCATATTAGCCCTGATTTTCTGATGCAACAAGATGTTCTAAGCACTCCTGTGTAATTTTTTTTTAAATTTTCATCCAAACCCCCCCTACCCTGAAAATTACTTCTTTAACTCTGAAAATTACCACTTTCCCAGCTTCTTCACTCTTTTGTCTGGTGCAGTGTATAAATCTGTTCATGATGGGCCATTTAATGATCTTATAAGTGCCAGATTGTATCGTAAGAGTACTTTGTACTGTGAAAAGTCTAATGTCAAGGTCATGTTGTAGGTTAAAGGTCACCAAAATGCCTAGTTTTTTTCATAAATTCATACCATTCTGACATTTGATCAAATCTGTCCTCAGTTCTGTTCCCTCTGGTTTCCTGGTGGGATCCCCCCAGGCCTTTGGCCCTTTAAAGACACATTACAGACTAAATATTAAAACATGTACTTTACATTTGAATTTGCCGCCATTAGTGTGGAGGGAAACACTAGCACACATTTAGGAAGGAATCACCAACACTTCATTCATTCATTCATTTTCTGAACCCACTTTCTCCTCACTAGGGTCACAGGGGTCACTTGGAGCCTATCCCAGCTACTTATGGGCAAAGGCGGGGTACACCCTGGACATGTGACCAGTTCATCACAGACTGAACATATAGAGACAACCACTGTCACATTCACACCTATGGGGGATTTAGATTAACCAGTTAACCTATCAGAGCATGTGTTTGGATGGTGGGAGGAGCCAGAGTACCCGGCGAGAACATGCAAACTTCACACAGAAAGGTCCCACCCCCATGGACTGGTGTTAGAATGGAACCCAGGACCTTCTGTCTGTGAGGCACCAGGTCTATCCACTGCACCACCCACAACAGGACATATACATGTAAATGTCAAAGTCATGTGAAACTACCGTTTGTTCTTTTTTTCATGTCTGTATGGAGAATACATGAGTGAATAGTTCTGTTTAATGTGTCTTATTGAATGTCAGTTGTTTGTGGTCAGTAGATGTGTTCTGAGGAGAGAACCTGAGCCCAACATTTGGAAAAACCCACATTAACAGCTTCATTCCATGAAATATGCATTTGGACCATTTGGGTGACCTTTGACCTATAATTTGACCCTTGACACTACACCTTTTTTAGTGCAAAGCACTCTGAAGAAATGACATGTCTCACAAAAAACATTTAAGGCCCAGCATGAGCAGATTGTTACATTGTACTTCATCAAAAGTGAAGAAGGTTTGAAAGTTTCCAAAAACCCCATGTTTTCAGGGCTGAAAAAGTAATTTTCGGGGTAGGGGGTGGTTTTTGGATGAAAATTAAAAAAAAAAAAAAATACACAGGAGTGCTTAGAACATCTTGTTGCATCAGAAAATAAGGACTAAAGTTGAATCTGAAAAATTTCTTGAAATAAGCCCCCCCCCATTATTATTATTATTTTTTTTGTTTGTTTGTTTGTTTGTTTTTTTTGGGGGGGGGTTGTTATTTGAGAAACAGTGCTGATAGAAAGTATTAAAAGTTATTCAAAGAATACTTTGGTGTCTTGAGCATTTGTCACTTTTATATAATGATCTATAATCAGAAATAATGTAGCTGTTACTTCATGCAACTGTTGGAACAATGTTATAGATTTGAACTGTTGTATTTTTACTGTTAGAGAAGAAAGAAGAACAAGAAAATGTGAATTCTGTGTCTTTACTTGACTGGTGATGACTGTGGCAGTGGATTAATCTGATGTATGGACTATCTGTGGATCAGGCTATACTCTGGGTATAGGTGGAGGATCTGTGGATCAGGCTATATTCTGGGTATATTTGGAGGATCTGTGGATCAGGCTATACTCTGGGTATATGTGGAGTATCTGTGGATCAGGCTATACTCTGGGTATATGTGGACTATCTGTGGATCAGGCTATACTCTGGGTATATGTGGACTATCTGTGGATCAGACTATACTCTGGGTATATGTGGACTATCTGTGGATCAGGCTATACTCTGGGTATATGTGGACTATCTGTGGATCAGGCTATACTCTGGGTATATGTGGACTATCTGTGGATCAGGCTATACTCTGGGTATATGTGGACTATCTGTGGATCAGGCTATACTCTGGGTATATGTGGACTATCTGTGGATCAGGCTATACTCTGGGTATATGTGGACTATCTGTGGACTGCTGCTGCTGCTGTTGGTGCTTCGTCCTGTTGTTTGATTCCTTTGGAACTCACTTTAAAGTGTCAGTGACTGGTTGTGGTGTTGGAGCTGCGTCACATTCATCAGGACAGTTTGTGGGTTGAACTTTGAACACGTCTGATGTGATGAAATGTTTGAGGTCGACTGTGACACTGAGCAGCGGAAGCATCGATGAGGAGATAAGAACGAAGGATGAGACTTGAGTCCTGATCAAAGATAGAAACAGTGAAGACACCAACTCTGACAAGAGAAGACCATCTGACTGGACATGGACCACAGCATCTACATCCTGGTGTTGGTGTCCTTGAACATTCCAGGTAGGAACAGGATGGATGAGACTGAAGTCTGGGACACAAACAGAGTGTGTGTGTGCTTGGATGAACGACAGGCTTTGAATGCACCACACTGTGGACACACTGATGCATTCCAGCGTCTCCACTGGACACAGTGGGACTGCTGTTGGTCACCCAGTCTGTTTCATGTGTTTGTCCCATTAGACAGAATGATGATGGGATGTTGTTTTGAGCGCTGATGAACCCCGGCAGCTCATGTTTGGATGTGGGATGTTGAACGGTGCCTGTGCTTTATTGACGCCTGTTCAGCATTTGTCAGTGTTTGATTGGATGTTTGGTTTGTGTTGGTTTTCCAGTTACTGTTGCACTTCTAATACAGTTGTGTTTGTTGGATGTAGACTCAGTGAAAAGTAGCGGTGTTTGGTGCCTGATCGCTGGTTCAGACCTGTTACGTGCACCGCGCCTACACTCCGGCCCCGTTCTCTGTCATTAACTATTGTGTCTGTTCAGGCTCTCATTGGCTGTTTGGTTCTTGTCCCCCTTGTGTTGCTGGGCCCCCTGACTCTATCCGTTCTATCCGTCGGTTCCCTTTTTATGTTTGGGTCTCCTTAACCCCTAGACGGACCCTAACAGACCATAAAAGGAGCTGTTTTTAACTGATGAACCGGATACGTTCATGTGAAGAGGCTTCAGTCAACAGGAAATCACACCTAGATTCTGTTTCTGAGAAATGCTATAAATGTACAAACACAGGCTCATCTCCATGGTTACAGACACGTCATGTGTGTGTCTGATAGAAGTCGTAGCGTGTGCTGATGGTCATGTGACTCCTGATGATAAATGAGTGTCCAACTCAGATCAGTGTGAATCCAGTCAAATATTGTTGGTTTGATGAATCCTGTCTGTTCCAACAGTGACAGTGTCAGAGCTGATTTAGAAGGAGGAGCTGCTGACTGGGACCATTATTGACTTCTGTCATAGATACCATGGCATAAACCAGTGCAAATGTGTGTTGTGCTTTCATCAGCCTCAGGTTCTGTCTTTAACTGGTCTGTGTTGGATTTATGGATCAGGATCAAACACATGGATGTTGGATTTAGTTCTGTGTAAATATGATATGGAATTATGTGCAGTCCATGCCATGGAGGAAGGAACTTCACATCTCTGTACATATTCAATTCCATTTTGAAGGTATAGGCTTTTAGAAATAGGACAAAAATAACCTCCAGTCCAACATGGTCTTTTATCCTTTAATAGGCCAATAAAGCTGAGACACAATAGAATAGACAGCTGTGGTCAGCTGAGCCACATTTACATTCACTCATTTAGGAGAAAAGCTGATCATGGTTCATCCTTAATCATTAATATTATCAATCATAGGTTGAAGATGATATTAGACTTTCATCTGGTCAAATGGCTGATCTAGTGGTGGGATTGGATCAGTGGAACTTAGACATAGATCATGGTTGGATTCTCACATTCTTGTTGTCTATGCTTTGATGAAAACCCTAGGGGTGTTCTGCAGGGCTGTGGTGGTCCCCTGCCGCCGCTGTCCAACACCTGGCTGTGCTGAGGACAGGATGTCTCCAACTGGACCAAGGAACAAAGAGGCAGAAAACTGTGGGCAGTGTTCAGCTGGTCTGCCTCTGGGTTCTGGTCCTCAGCTGGGCTATGCTCCACCATGCTGCACCCTGTACGGGGAGGGGCTCTGTGGACGGAGTGGGCAGGGTTTGTACTGTCCACGTTTGTATTTGTCCAACAGGGAGCGCTTGGTTCATGGGACTGTCTGCTGTTCGCTGGGGGTGGAGCTAACTAACTGTTCCTACTAGCACTGATGAATACTTAGTGTGTGTAAAGCCTTTGGTAGATCCATTCCTGTTCTTCTCCTCATGCTACTGTAGTCCACTCTGTGTGCTACAAACGTAGACAGGAGCAAGCCAGGTGGCAGGGAAAACGTGGACTGGATTTTCAGTCATGTGGGCGTCCTCTATATGGACAAGTGGAATGGACTGGATAAGGACGCACTGAAGGGGCTGTGGACCTGAAACTATGAAGAGAAGGGAAACGGACAGATTTAGGATCAGGTTTAAGTCAATAATGACAGGTTTTAGGATTATTGATTTAAACTCATATTCTGGACACATTATGTTGGAGTTGGAGGAACTTTTTTGTTTAAAAAAAAAAAAAGTAAAAAAGCACCAAATTATTTAGGGGTGGTTAAGAATATTTTAAGGGGCCTTCAGCCCCCCTAAAACAGGCCTAATGACACCACTGGTGTACATAAGGTGATGGCGCTGCAGCGGGCCGGCTGCTCTACAGGAGCCCAGAGCCCAAGAGCACATCAGAAAGTCACAGATACAGTGAAACTGCCATAGAGAGAATCGTGGCAAGGCAGGTTTATTTCTACAGCACATTTCATGTACAAGACAATTCAAAGTGCTTTACATAAAACACTAAAAGCATTACAGCAGAAGTAATAAAAAGTATAGGCATGAGAAAAACAAACAAAACAAAATCAGATAAACAGATAAAACAGATAAAAACTTTCAGCTTAAAAGAATCTAAACTCTGTTCAAATGCAGCTGAGAACAGGTGGGTCTGTAACCTGGGTTTAAATAAACTGAGTGTTTCAGCTGATCTGAGGTTTTCTGGGAGTTTGTTCCAGACATGTGGAACATAGAAGCTGAACGCAGCTTCTCCATGTCTGGTTCTGACACTGGGAACTGACAACAGACCGGATCCAGATGACCTGAGGGATCTGGGGGGTTCATACTGGGTCAGGAGGTCACTGATGGATTTTGGTCCCAAACCATTCAGAGCTTTATAGACCAGCAACAGAACTGTACTCTGATGGACAGGCAGCGAGGGGAAGGACCTCAGAGGTGGACTATTGTGGTCCGCTTTTCTGGACTTAGTGAAGACTCTAGCAGCAGAGTTCTGAATAAGCTGCAGTTGTCTATTGTATTTTTTTGATCGACCTGTAAAGACACTGTTAGAATAATTAAAACAACTGAAGATGAACACATGGACTAGTTTTTCCAGGTCCTGCTGAGACATCGGATCTTTTATCCTTGAGATGTTCTTAAGGTGATAGTAGGCTGATTTTGTGACTGCCTTGATGTGTTTTTCAAAATTTAGGTCGGAGTTCATCACTACACCCAGATTTCTGGCGTGGTTGGTGGTTTTCAGGTCTATAAACTGAAGCTCTCTGGTGACCTGCAGTCCTTTCTCTTTGGCTCCAAAGAAAATTACCTCAGTTTTGTTTTTGTTCAACTGAAGAAAGTTGTGGCACATCCAGTCATTAATCTCCTCAATGCATTTTCCCAGAGCCTGTACAGGGCCTTGGTCTCCAGGTGACATTGTGATATAGATCTGTGTGTCATCTGCATAGCTATGGTAGCTAATATTGTTCTTTATAACTTGCACCAGTGGGAGCATGTAGATGTTAAACAGAAAAGGCCCAAAGATAGAGCCTTGGGGAACCCCACATGTAATTCTTGTTTGCTCAGATGTAAAGTTACTTAATGACACAAAGTACTTCCTGTTCTCTAAGTATGTCTTGAACCAGTTTAGTACAGGTCCAGACAGACCCACCCAGTTCTCCAGTCCTTTCAGGAATATAATGTGGTGGACTGTATCAAACGCAGCTCTGAGGTCCAGTCAAACTAACACTGACATGTTTCCATTGTCTGTATTCAGACCGATGTCATTCATCACTTTGGTCAGAGCAGTCTCAGTGCTGTGGTGCTGTCGAAAACGTGGGATTAAACAGAAACCCCCACAGGTGCAGCAGAGACCGAGGAGGGTGTGCCCCCCCAGCTCAGAAATGGACCACAGACAGTGAGCTGCTGTATGAGCCAATGAAGCGCTCAGGAAATACAAAACAATAATGACAACCAATCACTGATGGAATAGGGCGGGCTGTAGGCTGTCCACCCAATCACAAATAAGACCCAATAGTAGTGGAGTCTGTTGGATGAGCGTTTTCCCTTAATGTTGGATTGGGGGGGGGGACGGGGGGACGGACAATTGGGTGGGCTGAGCCCAGCCCCGCCCATGCCTACCGCCGGCCTCAGTCTAAACCAGCTTTACTGCTTCACTTCCTGTTTGTCACAGCAACTGCTGATTCCAGCTCTGTGATTAGTTCCACAGTCTGTCCATCAGCTGCTGTTCCACAATCCACTGACAGAACCTGTTCAACTCAACATTTGGATTCACATGATTAATATATGAGTTTAATAACTACAGATCAGCTCTGGATCAATGGGTTTTTAATTCAACCATTAAACACAAACTGAACAATAATCAGTTTAATTCAGTTTGGGTCGATTTCAGTCGATTCATTCATGATTCCTCCAGTTTGACTGATCCTGCTCAGCCTAAATGTGTCAGTTTCATCTTGTGGTGGTTCATCTGCTGCTGTTCAGTCATGTCATATATTTGTATTTGAACCTTCATCTGTGTCTCATGTGCTGCTTTGGTATTTAGACGCCGTTTGTCAAAGTCAAAGCACAAACACAGTTCAGACAGATTTGGATCCAACCTGATCAGCCTCAGTTTCCTGTTTGGTTCCTAATGTGGACATGTTTGAGTTCTAATCTCAGTCTTGTCCTGTTTTCATGGCTGTCCTTTGTGTTTTTCCTGCAGGGCTCCTGTCTGAAAACAACAGCACTTCAACAGGTAAGAAATGCACAAAGGAGGGATGTGAACTGGGCTGAAGCTGAACATCCTGGTTCAGGTGGTTTTCATCTGAACAAACTGGAGCCAATGCAGAGGATTCAGGAAGGATGGGTTTACAGAAGCTCCACTGAGCACGCTCAGCTCCTGTTCCTGACATTTGGACAAGTGTGGCTTTAAAGATCCACAAGTGAAGGAAACACTGACAAACAGGAGCAGACTGAGCCATTCAATTCACTGACTGAATGAATGAGGGATGAACTGAGTCCGTTTGGACACAAAATCTGTCAGTGGGACTGAAAACACTGTTCACACATGGAAACCACATGTGCTCAATAATCCAGTCCATGTGGTCCACATGGGCTGGTGTGGTTCTGGACTGGACTCTGACTGGTCTGTCTTATTTCTACAGAGTCTATCCACTTCAGATTGGTGGGAGGAGCCAGTCGTTGTCATGGAGACCTGGAGATGAAACGACAGGATGGAAAATGGAAACCAGTGGATGGGACATATTGGTACAGGAAGTTAGGAAACAGAGTTTGTGCAGAACTGGACTGTGGATCTGCAGTTTCAGTGAGAGAAAGAATGCAGTTTACAGTTATAGATAGTTGGCTGATCACTTCAGTCTGTGATGAATCTGCACTGAGTGACTGTTTTACATCTGATACATTTCTCTCTTCATCCCTGGAGCTGAGTTGTTCAGGTAAGAGCATGAACACTGAACCCTCACCCTTCCACTGTCACTGTGGGCTCCAGACTCTGTGGACTCTCAGATCCTGGTCGGTCCAAGACTTCAACACAGATTTAATGTGAACTCACACAAACTGATCAATACAATCAATCAATAATGTCCACATCCACATCCACTTTTAACCCTTACAGACCCAAACATCCTAACCTTAACCTTTAACCTAAACCATCTACTGATGGAACTGTTTAATTCCTGCTGATCCATTAATCCTATCAATCCATGTCCATAGTTGGTGTAAAATACAGTTCTTCATCTTTTCATGGTCATCAGATATGACCATATTTGGACGTTCGGAGGTTCTGCATTTACCGTGGAAACACGGTCATCTTCTCCAACATTGATTCACCAGTAAAACCCATGGAGTTGGATCAATGACAGTGGATGGACGCACCTTTTTTTTTTTATTTTTTTTATTAAATATATGAAATAAAAAATAAAATGAACACAAAATGTACAAAAATAAAAAGTGAAATGAAAAAAAAAAAAATTGAAATTACGTAAAAAAAAATAGGATACAAAATACATAAAATGATCAATAAAATAAACAAAATAAATAACAAATGGACAAAAATAATAAGTTACATTACCAAAATAAACCTCAAACTGAATTAAAGCTGCAAGCAGCATTGGGCGGGACCTCACACCGGGCGTTCCGCCTACCCCGCGATCCGCCTCCCGTGACCGTCGACACTTCAGCTCCACTCACACCTCTCCGTCCCCATACCAGTTCCCACCCTTTAGTGTCCGTCCTCCTTACATCTGTACAGAACACCAGCGACCCTCTGCTGAAACCACCATCACCTTTAAATGAGACTTTTATTTTGGAAACCCTACTGTGTGTATGTACATTTGTTTTGTATGTGAGAGAAAGAATCAGTTTGAAAAATGAATTGAAATTGTATGAATAACTGAGCATAAAAGTGATGATTTCTCACATTTAAGGCTATTATTTTGGAAAAACCCTATTGTGTGAGCATGTGTGTCTGTGAGAAAGAGTACTTTTGAATGAAGAAACATTGTACAAACAGTTGAGCGTTTGGTCATAAAAATGAAAAGAAGTTATTTAAGAGACATTATGTATTATTTTTAATAGGGGTTTTATTTTGAGAAAATGTCCTCCATGTACTTTGTAATGTGTGCAAAATGTCCAATATCCACAATATAATGCAGCAAAACGTGTTTTAAAATGTGAGAGGTGGGAAAAAAAAAAAAAAAAAAAAAATCCTTGTCTTGCCTGGGCTTTGAACTCAGACCTCCTGTACATCACACCATAACTCTAATCACTGGTCTATTGTCAAACACTCACAGAGCTGAAGTATGAAGCGTTGTATAGGGATATTGTCATTGTGAAAAGTGAAACTAAACATACTCTTCAAAAAATCACCATTATTCAATAACAATAGGTTGTATCTGAAAAATTCTTTCACTTTTGGATTCTGCAGACTTGTGGGAATTTAATGAGGTAAAACTTTTTTGTCAATAGCCTGAAATGAATAAGCAGTAATTGCAGAAACGTAGAGTAACTTTCAAAGGCAGATAGCCAACTTCCTGTTGGAGTTAGCTCATGAGTGTCAGTGTATGATTTGTCGGCTCAATCAGACCAACATTTTGGCATTTGTTTCATGTTTCTGTGACATTCCTACTGGCCGCCAGGGCAGATTTTGTGTGTTTTTTAGTACATAGGTGGCGCTACAGAGTTCACTTTGGCACCCAAGGGGTTAATTTTGATATTGTATGAAAGTGTTCACCAGCCATGACATACACAGCAAATTTGGTGAGTTTTGGAGCATGTTAAGGGGGTCAAATGGCAGTCTAAAGTGGAAAAAGTATGAAAATAAACAAATTGTTATAAATCAATCACTGTACATCGGATCTCAAAATTTTTTGCATGTGAGCATTGTGGTGAGTCCCGTGAACGCATAGATATGTCACATGTGGGGAAAAACTGCAAAGTTAAAAATGAGTTCCAAACATTGCAACTTTACGGGCTCATAAAAAAAAAAAAAAAAAAAAAAAACTAAGACAGTTATGGAAAAAGTGCAAGATCACTTTTGTGAGGAGGGTTCACTCTATCTTTTGGTGCTATTTAGAAGTCAATACAACAAACGGTGTCATCGGAGTTAGTTTTAGAAATTTTATTTTGAAAGGCATATTGCGAACTTCCTGTTTGAGCTAGCTCATAGGTGTCAGTTTGTGATTTGCTGGGCTCGATTAAACAAAAGTTTTGGCATTGGTTTCGTGTGTCTACAACATTCCAACTGGAAGTTTGCAATTTGAGCATTTTATTTTGAAAGGCAATTTCTGAACTTCCTGTTGGAGTTAGGTCATGAGTGTCAGCATGTGATTTGTCGGGCTCGATGAGACGAAAATTTTGGCGTTTGTTTCATGTTTCTACGACATTCCTACTGGCCGTTAGGGCCGTTTTTGTGTATCTAAGGGGCGCTAGAGAGCTCATTTTGGAACCTATGGGATTAATTTTTACATTTTATCAAATTGTTTGCCAGACCTGACATGTGTGCCAAATTTGTTGAGTTTTTGAGCATGTTTAGGGGGTCAAAATCCAGTTTAAAGTGACGATAGTATGATAATAAAAAACGAACGATAAACAATAGGACCGTGCTTGAGGGCAAGGCCTCTCACTGTATGAGAGGGCCTTACCTTTCAGCTCGGTCCCTAATGAAACTGAAGAAAAACTAATAAACCCATGGAGTTGGATCAATGGCAGTGGATGGACACAATGGGTTTATGTTCAGTTAAAGACAGATTGGACTGAAAAACACACTGTTTATTCAGTTTCATCTGTTTCTGATACAATAACCATCAACTTAAATCTGAGCTTTAATGAACACAGATCATATTCTAATAAATGCTGGTAAATTGTTTCAGAAACACAACAGTATTTGTGTGTAACTGATCCTGCTCCACCAAAATGTGTCAGTCTCATCTTATCGTGGTTCATCTGCTGCTGTTCAGTCATGTCATATATTTGTATTTGAACCTTCATCTGTGTCTCATGTGCTGCTTTGGTATTTAGACTCCGTTTGTCAAAGTCAAAGCACAAACACCGTTCAGACAGATTTGGATCCAACCTGATCAGCCTCAGTTTCCTGTTTGGTTCCTCATGTGGACATGTTGGAGTTCTAATCCCAGTCTTGTCCTGTTTTCATGGCTGTCCTTTGTGTTTTTCCTGCAGGGCTCCTGTCTGAAAACAACAGCACTTCAACAGGTAAGAAATGCACAAAGGAGGGATGTGAACTGGGCTGAAGCTGAACATCCTGGTTCAGGTGGTTTTCATCTGAACAAACTGGAGCCAATGCAGAGGATTCAGGAAGGATGGGTTTACAGAAGCTCCACTGAGCACGCTCAGCTCCTGTTCCTGACATTTGGACAAGTGTGGCTTTAAAGATCCACAAGTGAAGGAAACACTGACAAACAGGAGCAGACTGAGCCATTCAATTCACTGACTGAATGAATGAGGGATGAACTGAGTCCGTTTGGACACAAAATCTGTCAGTGGGACTGAAAACACTGTTCACACATGGAAACCACATGTGCTCAATAATCCAGTCCATGTGGTCCACATGGGCTGGTGTGGTTCTGGACTGAACTCTGACTGGTCTGTCTTATTTCTACAGGGTCTGTCCACTTCAGGTTGGTGGGAGGAGCCAGTCGTTGTCATGGTGACCTGGAGATGAAACGACAGGATGGAAAATGGAAACCAGTGCAAGGGTCAGACTGGTACAGGAAGTTAGGAAACAGAGTTTGTGCAGAACTGGACTGTGGATCTGCAGTTTCACTGAGATATGAATATGAGTTTTCAGTTATGGATAATTGGTTGATCAGTTCAGACTGTGATGAATCTGCACTGAGTGACTGTTTTAGATCTGAAACACGTCTCCTTTCACTCCTGGAGCTGAGTTGTTCAGGTAAGAGCATTAACACTGAACCTTAACCCTTCCACTGTCACTGTGGGCTCCAGACTCTGTGGATTCTCAGATCCTGGTCGGTCCAAGACTTCAACTCACATTTAATGTGAACTCACACAAACTGATCAATACAATCAATCAATCAATAATATCCACGTCCACAAACAAACAGCTGATGAACATCATGTCACACAGAAGAAGCAAACACATATGAATGTGAGTCCACTACAGTCCACTACAGTCCAGTAAAGTCCACTATATAGTCCAAGCCCCAGACCCTGGTCTCCTCCAGTCCACTAGAGTCCCTTAGAGTCCACTTCAGACTCTAGTCTTATTCCAGTCTTCTTCCATCTGTGTCCACAGACTCTGTCAGACTGGTCAATGGGTCCAGTGTGTGTTCAGGCAGACTGGAGGTCCGGTCTAACCAGTCCAGGTCCTGGTCCTCAGTGTGTGAAGGACACTTGGACCTTCATGGTGCCCAGGTGGTCTGTAGGGAGCTGGGCTGTGGGGCTCCTGGGCTCCTCCAGGGGGCGCTCTCTGGAGCAGCGGAGGCTCCTGTGGTGCAGACGTTCACCTGTGAAGGCCATGAATCTGCTCTGCTGGACTGTGGAAGCTCAGGGTCACAGACCTGCTCATCTGGAACAGCTGTGGACCTTACCTGCACAGGTGGGCGGAGCTTTGACTGACACCAGCTGACATCAGTTCACTCACTTTGAGCTCATTTATCTGTCATTTGTATTTGATCAGATCCTCATGATGTCAGACTGGTGGGAGGAGCCAATCATTGTAATGGTACAGTACAGATCAAACATCATGGAGAATGGACAGACATGAAACATGAATATGACCTCTGGACCCTGAAGGCAGCAGATGTCATATGTCATCGACTGGACTGTGGATCTGCTGTTTCTGTGAGATCTGATCCATCTGATGCATCTTTTCCTAACTGGTCCATCAGCTCTGAATGTCTTCTCTCTACATCTGCACTGATGGACTGCGTGAAAACAGGTCCTTCTTACTCTGGCTCCGCCCTGTTCCTCACCTGTTCAGGTAAGTCTACTGATGATGGTCCTGATTCTGTCCCAGTTCTTCCATGAGTCCATTCAGGTGTGTTTTATGTGAGCTGGGTCAAACCAAACCCAGTCACACCAGGTCCACACATTGGACAGTTGGACTGAAACATCAAACACATGCAGCTGAATTCAGTTCCAGTCCATGAACGTGGTCACATGACTCTGCTTTCCAACAGGCTGTTGAACAGCTCAGAAGGACTGAGTCCATTAGTTTGAACTGGACTTTGTGTTGGTCCATGTGCTCTTTTTCCAGCTCTATGTGGGTCTGCTGGACTCTGAAGACACCATGGAAACATCACTGACACTAAAGCATGTCCTTAAATGCAGATGTTTGACATGAGCCACATGTTTCCAGTGGTCTGAGATGAACCAGTGCACAGGTCACTGATCAAACCCACTGCATTATGGTGCATTCACTGACCACTGGGATTGTGTGTGTGCCTTTGAACAGACCCCACTCACACATATTGAACGTTCAGTCTGACTTCAGAATGACTGTGTGTCCACCAGCGCTGACGTTCAACTAACTCTAACCTGTGACTGAGGATCCACAGAGTGGACCTGAGGCCTGTTTGAGTCCAGTCTGAATGTAGACAGCGCCCTCTGTTGGAATCCAGGTCAACAACAGCACACACTCACTGTGTCCTTCAGCTCCACATTCAACACTAAAGGGCCTTTTATTGGTGTGTTCTGTGTTCTGCTGTTTTCTTTGAGGACGTTGTGTCTCTGCTTGAACTGGTCCATGAGTCCAGTTTAGTTCCTGTGTCACTAATGACTGACAGGAGGCTTTGACAGAGTCCACCCTCACACTGCCGTCTGTCCAGGGGCTTTTGTGTCTTTAAACGTGTGTGTGTTGTTGTGGGTCCACAGACTCTGTCAGACTGGTCCATGGTTCCAGTCTGTGTTCAGGCAGACTGGAGGTCCGGTCCAACCAGTCCTGGTCCTCAGTGTGTGAAGAGGATTTGGACCTTAACGATGCCCAGGTGGTCTGTAGGGAGCTGGGCTGTGGGGCTCCTGGGATCCTCCAGGGGGCGCTCTACGGAGAGGGGGAGGCTCCAGTCTGGACCAGTGAGCTCCAGTGTGAAGGAAATGAGTCTGCTGTCCTGGACTGTAGAAGGTCCAGCTCAGCTGGGAAGACCTGCTCAACTGGAACAGCTGCTGGACTCACCTGTACAGGTACCAAGGGGGCGTGGCTTTCATATGACAGTGTGTTCCTTTGACTCATGTCTTTGTGTCTCTGCTCAGATCCAGGTGGGGTCAGGTTGGTGGGACAGCCGAGCCGCTGTGCTGGTACTGTGGAGATCCAACACCAGGGACACTGGAGACCAGTAGTAGACTACTATGGAGGCTGGGACCTGAAGTCTGGATCTGCTGTGTGCCAACATCTGGACTGTGGATCAGCTGTTTCAGTCAACACAACAGATGATTCTCCACTCAGACCTGTGTGGGGGGTCTCAGTTCGTTGTGTAAAGCTGACATCTGGACTGAGGGACTGTGTTGGACTAGATGATTCCTACAATGACTCATCTGCTGTGGACATGGTGTGTTCAGGTACAAATGGACACAAACTGTGTCTGAACTGAATTCTCAGTGACCAGATGGTTCTGACTCTGACGTTTAAAGTTCCATCTAATGAATCTGTTCATTTCATCAGTTGATTATTTTGTCTCAGTTCATTGTTTTTTCTGTCAAATGTGTCAAATATTGACCTTTGACCTTTGGAACGTCCAGATCCCAAATGAACGTCTTCATTTGGACCAGATGAGGCTGAAAACACAAACAGATTTCCCATTAGTCTCATTTAGGACAAAAGGACCAAATGTTGACATGTGAGACTGTAAAACCACCACGTGTGTCCTTTTTTACCCATAATGCCTTTGAAGGTCAGCTGTGCTCTAAATGAGCCATTCCTCCTGTTTTCATTGGTCAGTGTTCATCCCATCCCAAACTCCTGTGGATCAGATCCATCTGTGTCTCTGAGGAGGATGGATTCTCTGACTGCTTGTTTGTGCTCATGTGTGCTGCTTGGTCCAATCATGTCTCTGTGTGTGGACAGATCTGCTGCCTCAGCCCAACATCTCCCTGTCTGACGGGGTCTTTGAGGTCTACCAGCAGGGGTTCCGGGTGCTGGTGGGCTCCGACTTCACCGTCACGTGCTCCGTCCGACCACAGTACCCAGGAGGCTCCTTCCGGCTGATCTCCGACACCAAGAAGCCGCTGAACCTCACCCTGCCGGCCGTCAATCACTCCGCCCACTTCCTGTTGTCTGCCATGGGCTATGCCCACCGAGGGAACTACACATGTGTTTATCACGTGGACGTTTATAACCGCAGCTTCTCGTCGTCTCAGAGCCCCGCCCTCTATCTCACTGTTGGAGGTAACACCAGGACAAACAGACACAAAACACCCACAATGCATTAGTAACAGTCACATGACCATGTTCCACAACATTCCCAGTGAGCAGAGTGAACAGGTGTGAGCAGAACCACGATGGTAGAACTGAGATCAGGTAAAGCCGGTCCAGTTGAACCTGTCAGAGACTGGGCTGAACCAACAAACACTCCTTTAATCTGAGCTCAGTTCAAAGCACAGCTGAGTTTAAACCCAGGTTTAAAGCCAGTCCATCCAGTTGAATGTGAAGCCCAGTTAGTGTCCACAGTTCAAGGTGCATCTGTACATGTGTGTGTGTGGTCCACATGTCCAGGGTCTAGAGGGGGTCCGCTGGTATCAGTCAGTCTATGAGCTGCAGCAGATGGAGGTCTGGACCAACACAGTTGGACACATGCACTGGAGTCCAATCTGTCCAATAGGACCAGTCCACTTCAACAACATCAACCAACACTTTGAAGTCAACTTCAGCTCAGAACTCAACTCATGGAATCTACAAACCAGTCCCACTAAAACCTATGGGTCTGAGTCTGAAGGTCCACAATGTCCACAGATTCAAGTCCAACCCAAACTGGTCTGGATCGGACCAGTTGGAGACACTGGTCCTGTTTTTTCATTCTGTCTGGTGTGTCCACAGAGACACATTCAGTCTGAAAAACACAAACGTCTGAACCAGGATTTTATTAGAACTAGTTCAGATCTGTCCAGTGGAGAATTACTGCACTGACCCATGGGTTTGAGCTGCAACAAGCAATTTAAGACCAACTGAGGCAACCAGCAACTTCTACTGTCTGAAACAACTGTCCAGGACTGTCTTTGTGTCTTCCATGTTTCACAGCCACAGAACAGAACTGATTTCACATTTGCATTCACAGCTGTATCTGTGTGCGTTGTCAGGTCTTTCTGTCTTTCCAAACTTGTGTCCAGTGGCTAAATGCTGTTCTTTCTTCACTGATTCTTGCTTTTATTTCAGCTTCTGCTCTGCCTTGTTTGTCGATGATACTCCAAAGGTTGGAGTCTTCCAGGGATCTTTTATCCACTGTGACAGCATTACTTGATATTTTGTGTAACTGAAGAACTCTTGACTTTCCTGGATGTATGTGTGGGCTGTAGGTTCAGTTCATCTGCCTTTGTTTGCATCTGTATGTGACCGGTGGGATCGTCTCTGCGTTGTGTTTCTTACTGGTGTGATGTAGAATGGACCCACAGGACACAATGTTGGGATTGGAGGAGGAAATAGTACTCACACTCTGTTTATTCTGGCAATATGCAAATTAAAACACAGTTAGTCCTGACTGTGGTCCAGCCCCAAACTATGATGAAAAAGACAGCAGTTAGCATGCTCTCACACACACACTTCGTTTACCCGTCAAACGTATGTACAATCAATTAGTGTCGCTACTCAATCTACTCGATTACTATGTAGACAACAGTATAAGATAAAATTAGATGCCAAAAGGAACATAAAATCACTTAATAATACACGATGACAATGGATAACAATGGATAACCTACTTGTTCCCATTACGAGACATTCAAAAAGGGAAAAGGAAGGGGAGGAACCTGACTTTATATTGGGGGGTACCCCTGGAGATACACGAAGAAGACTGGACATAAACCAATGAAGAAGAGGGTGGAGGACCAAACGAAACACAGGACTAAAACAACTGAAGCAATGCCAGATAACAACTAATTTAAAAGAACAATCAAGAATAATTACAAAAATAACATTATTATTCAAATTAATGAACTTATAGTTAATAAATATCTTGCACCACGAGGGGGCGCTACCTCCCAATTTATCAGGATTTAAAACTACTATTACAACTATGTTACATGTACATGTGTATGAGACAGTTGGACTAGACGGTCCACACAGTCCAGGTCCTCCAGTTGTTACCAGAGTGTCCACTGGAGTCCATTTTGTCTTCCTTTGGTCTGTTCCTTCACGATCCAATCAACTGCCAGGATGAACAGAATTCTTGTGCTCCTCCTGTCTGTACGTGGACAGGTTGTGACAGTTGTCCTTTCTGTGCAGTTGGTTCCTGGTCCATGGCCTTCACAACGTTGACTCGTTTCTCTGGTATTCCGTAGTGTCTCCTGAGTTTCCAGAGTGTTGGAGCGGTTTGTGTCATCAAATGCTTTTTGACAGTGGTTGAAGTGGACTAATCCAGGCAGGTTCCACTCTACAGACTGTTCCACCATGATCCGCTGGGTGCTCTGGGATCAACACCTGACCTGTTCTGGTCAAATCCAGCCTGGTTGAACCCAGCTGGTCCTCTGCTGCTGCTTTGATCCTCTCTGATATAGTTCTAGTGAAAATCAGTCCAGGTGTGGACTAGAGTGTTCTGCCTCTGGAGTCGTTCCCTTTGCTCTGGTCTGCCTTCTTTGGGAACTTGTCCAGGTGTCCTTCCTTCCTTCCTTCCTTCCTTCTGATCCTTTGGTATTTCTTCGTTGTCTTCAAACACATGTTCCATGGGCGTTGTTTTAACCCTTTCATGCACAGTGGACATTTATTCTCCAGCTGTTCTCTTGCATATTCATGGATTTTATTGTTTTAGTTCCATATCAGCCAACACAGTGGACGCTTAAATGCATCATCCCATACACTGCAATTCATTCCATTGCTGTACCTTTGCTGTTCTTGATAAACTTGATCTGCAGGAACATGTTTGAGTGTAAATCAATTCCTTGTTATTGTTATGAGGAGTTTTTTTAAACAAAAATGTTTTTTTTTGCATATTATCTCCATAAATTGAGTAGTAACCAATATTAGAGAATGTTAAAATGTGAGAAAACATGAGATAAGCAGCATTTGAAAACATTTTTTTTCATAGTTTTCACACAGTATATCAGTAAATATATTTCTTTGCTTCAAAAATTAAACTCATGGTGTCCAGCTGAGTGGATATTTTTGCAATTCCATGAAAAATCAGTTCATAAAAAATTCAATCGCAGTGTTTTTTTCTTTTTTTAATCATGCCTTAGGATGAATAATAACACAAAAAAATTCTTCATTTACACATAAAAGGGTTAAAGGTTGTTTCTCTTGTGTTTCAGACTTGGTGACAAATCTGATCATCAGGGTGGTGGTCCTGGTCTCGGCTCTGCTCATATTTGATCTTTGCCTCTTCTTCTTCTATAAGGTACGTTCACATCTGTCCTCAGTGGATCCATTGGACTTCAGACTGAGTCACACACAGGAGTCTGAACTGGACATGTGTGCCGCCATGTTTTTTCCAGGTCTCCGTGAAGCGGATCCGAATGAAGGCGGAGACAAACGCGATGAGAGTTGTGGAAGAAACATCCCATTTGTAGAGTCCCAGTGGTTCAGTGTGAGTCCAGCTGATATTTGGATCGGATCAACAGTTTCACAGCTGAACCAATAAACGCCTTCATTCTGTTCTGACGCTTCACCATCCATCAACGTCTCAGCTTCTATTCACAGAGTTTATACGCATGTAAATACCACTTCATTCTGATCATATTCTGACTTGTTTTTGAAAATAGTTTTTACTCAGAATAGTCCAAAGAGTTCTTCACTCTGTGTATGATGCTTTTATTCAAACAGTAGAACAACATTTATACTGAAATGTTACTTTTTATGTGTAAAAAAAAAAAGAAAAAGACTTTGATTCTCTGGGCGTGATCCTAAAACTCCGTCCATGGTTGACTGAAGAGTTGAATTGTGGGTAAATGTGGCAGATCTCCAAAGCCACATCCAGATGAGGTTCCATTTCATCAGGTCCAACATGAACCAGAGTTTTTGGTGCTTTGAATGGACCACAGTTTTCTGTCCTACATTCACTGTTCAGTCTGAATGTTTCTTGTGTTTTGTTTGTGCGGTTCATATTTACTCTGCCGTCTGTGAAGAATTTCCTGATTTTGACTGTAGATTGATTCTTCCTGTGGAAATTCCACCATTTGTCCAATTGTGGACTGAACGGAAATGCCACCGTTTGTCCAACGACGGACCGACGGACCGACCTGCTGAGATTAGATCTGATCAATCTGTCACCACTTGGAAATGGAAACGGAGAAAAGCTTCTGTTTGTGTTTGATTGGAGTTTTATTGGATCTGTGAGTCAATAAAAGTCTGTAATAAATGAATCTGATCATTTCAATCAAAACAGGATTTGATTGGACGGTTGTTGTTTGATTGACACAGTTTTGACATTGATTTGATTGATGGTGGTGATAACAGACATCTAAGTCTAAATAATCCAGACTGAAAGGGTCAATGAAATCCCATTCCTTGGAGTAACTTTACACAAGAAGTGAAGTTGGAAGACCCAGAAACCACATTAAAGTTCAGATATCAGAATATTAGGAATTATTGGGAAAGTCAGAGAACTACTGAGCACATGTCCCTTCTACCTGCTGTATTTCTATTTGCTGTATGTCTGTTGTATTTCTATCTGCTGTATTTCTGTCAGCTGTATATCTATCCGCTGTATTTCTATCTGGTGTATTTCTATCTGTTGTATTTCTATCTGCTGTATTTCTATGTGTTGTATTTCTATCTGATGTATTTCTGTTGGCTGTATTTCTATCTGCTGTATTTCTCTCTTTTGTATTTCTGTGTGTTCTATTTCTACCTTCTGTACTTCTATGTTGTATTTCTATGTGTTGTGCTTCTATCTGTTGTATTTCTGTCTGTTGTATTCCTATCTGTTGTATTTCTTTCTGCTGTATTTCTATCTTCTGTATTTCTATCTGTTGTATTTCTATCCGTTTTTTTCTATCTGCTTTTTTTCTATCTGTTGTTTTTCTATCTGCTGTATTTCTATTTGTTGTATTTCTATCTGCTGTATTTCTATCTGTTGTATTTCTGACTTGTATTTCTATCTGCTTTATTTCTATCTGTTTTATTTCTATTTGTTGTATTTCTATCTGTGGTATTTCTATCTGTTGTATTTCTCACTGTTGTATTTCTATCTGCTTTATTTCTATCTGTTGTATTTCTACGTGCTGAAAAAAGGCAATACAAACAAGACATGCATAAAGACAGTTAAGACAGTGCATTCTGGTACCGTTAAAGGAGGAAAGAAAGTAAATAAATAAATAAAACAGGTCAATAACAACATAAACACCTAAAATGTTTTTATAGTTCCAGCCCAGGTAACATATTCACACAGTGTAACAGAGGCTCCCATATTTAGTCAAATTTATTGATAGTTATTTAGGGTGCACCTAATTTTTTCTAACTTTCTGTTAACCATGATGTCTCTAATCCATTGATCGTGTGTTTGAGGTGATGAGTCCTTCCATTTGAACAGAATGGTACGCCTAGCTAGTAAAGATGCAAAGGCCACAACTTTTTGTAGGTTAGCTGAAGGAACTGAGTCATCCGTGCACAGTCTATGTGAGTTTGGATGGCATGCTGGGGAAACATGTTCAAAACATACACAGCTAGCTAGCTAACGTTAGCTGTATCTTTCCTTTACCATTATGAGATCCATTCCTCTGCCGTGAGCGCAGTACAGCCACTGGGTAATCTAAGCTGAGACTAAGAACTGGGCTCATCCAGACTTTAGTCTGCTTTTAGATCCCACCTGTGTATGGGGACACTCCATTTAGAACAGAATGGGACAGATGGTGTGCTTTAAACTCCGGTAGACTGGAGGATTTTGCTAGATCCGTAAACACATCAGGAGGCAGAAGGTATGGGTCTGTAGCTAGCCCTGCTATCGCTAGCTTCTCCAAATAGCGTTCTTTGTGCCGTCCAGTAAGGTGAGTCCCTTCGCAGGTGTAGCAAGAATAGGATACCAATTTATTGATTAATTGAGTGTTGATTCATTGATTAATTTAATTATAGATTTATAACTAAGCTTAAACCTAAATCAACCCCAAAACAATAATTTGGAAATCTTGCAAAAGTGATAGTTCGTGGACTGCACAGTGAACCCATGTGTGAATAATAGTACACAAAGCACAACTGAGGCAATGGATTTATATACATATAAATACTTTATTAACTAAACTAAGACACACAAATAACATAAAGACAAGAGACAAATACAACCAAAGGAGCAGGAGATTATGGACAGGAGAATATGTAGATTAAGTTGGCAGATAGCTATATTCAAGATATTATAATGTTAGTGAGGTTACGTTGAGGTAAACTTACTTAAATTGGAATAACACCAACTCAGATAAATCAGGAGCAAGTTTTCTTACAAGTTAGAGGCCTTCTGAAGGAGGCAGGCTGGAGAGGCCTTGACGGAGAATGGATGCAGTCTTCTGACGTAGTTCGAAGCAGGCATAGGCGGTGAAGCGTCGTGCTTTCGCTGGAGGCCTGAAGGTCTGAAGTTCTGAAGTTCTGCTGGCTGGAGGAGGTTCACAGCTGGCTCTGGCGGCTGGTTCTGGAAAGCTCGCCAGGAGAAGATGGAACAGCTCTGAGAGCCAAGGAGATGGTCAAGACTCCTTGGAGAAAGCTCTTTGTTCTTAGGTGAGAGCCTGGGAGATGGACAGGACTCTGCTCTGCTCTGTGAGAGCCTGGGAGAGGTGGAAAAGACTCCCGAGATGGAAAAGACTCCTTGCTGAAGTTGAGAGCAGCGAGGATGGAAAAAGCTCCGAAGAAAAGTTGGTTTCATTCACTTTTATAGTTCTGTCCAAAAACCAACAAGGAACGCCTTCCTCATGAATATAGATGAATAATCGATGCCTCGGGGCGTTGCCTTCTTTGTCTGTTTTGAGCGGGAAACCGCCTCCTTTTGCCGGTCATTTACATATTTCAGAGTATCATCTCTCTCCCCTCTTGGGAAGACAGAGGGGGAGAGGACTGGGGGCAGCCTTGTAAGAGAACTTTGCATCCTTAAATAAGATCCTCAAATAAGATCACTTAAACTTTATACCTCACCTGTAACCTCACTTAAGCATCAGTAAAATAATAGCATGATTATTCAGACATGCTATAAGCAGTGATACTCTTACTTTCACATAATTCACCGTGAACATGATCAGGACACACATATGTGAAACCACAGGTCAGGCAAATGGCTTAAGTATTACATGCATAAAAGAGTTAACATGCTGAGTTATTCAACATTAACACATAATGTAATACATTATTAACATGGCACATATAGGGATTTTATCATTCAGTCCTTTGTTCGTTTCTGGGTTCATCTTCACCTCTGGATAAGCAACAATAATGGGACACAGATGTTGAGAGGCAAAAGTCAGCTTAGTGTCAAAACAAGTCCATTAAGCTCATTCCTTAAGATCATCTGTCTTCGCAAATGTCATTTGCAAAGGATGTCCGAGCACTGACCTGGTGACGGACCAATCAGCATGGTTGTTCAGGAATTTGGTTTGACACGGAGAGGAAGATAATATAATTTATGATTCTGTTTTTGAGTCTGTTCACTCATTCCACCGTCATCCGGCTACACAGGACAACTCCAAAACTTTATTTTCAGTGCTGTAGACAGAACCCGTCGCTCATTGGTTTGTTTGTTGTGTTGCTTTTGCCGTCCACCATGGAACTGAACCCCTAGTCACGTAATAACTGTGACGTCGGTGCAAAGGGTTAATAAGTAATCCATATGTGATGTTGTTTTGTTGTTCTGCTGCATTTTTTAGCAGTGCCTTAAAGAAAAAAACTGATTTAACATGTGAATGTAATGTTATTCACAGTACTGTTGCAGAAGTGCATTAGACAGTAATAGTACATGAGTGTGTTTTCCACTGTTTTAGTTTCATCTGTTGTCATGTAATATGTTACAACATGTAAAGTTAGTCAGATAGATTGTGAAAATTGAATGTTAGATAACTTATGATGTTTTATGACACTGTCTTTCGACAGGTCAGGTTTTTTTTATTCTATCCATCTTTGAACTTCCATGGTTACTTCGTTGGATCATTGGACAGTTGATGGCGAGCCAAACCTGGTAGACCATCTGTGATCCTGCTACTGCACGGTGTGTGTGGTAGGAACACTGAAACCAAAACCCTTTGACATCATCTGACACCAACTGCCTCTGCCCACACACACACACACACACACACACACACACACACATGCACACATGCACACACACACATACACACACACACACACACACACACACACACACACACAAACTCTTTTACATGCATAGTTTGATGTGTATTTGCTGTGAATTGCTCTTTTATCTGCCCTTTATTCATGTTTATTATATCCGATATAGATTGTATCCTCCTTCTCTTTCAGTGGACATTTCCCGGATATCTTTTTGCAGTCGATTATTTCTTGCTTTGTACATTATCTGCGCTGTTTTAAATTGAACCAAATCCATGAATTTCAATGTGTGTGATTTTATAAATAGTGGGTTTGTGTGTTCTGTGTCCTGCTTTGTTTATTGTCCTTCTTGCTCTTTTCTGTTGTGTGCATATGGGCTGTAGAGTGCTTTTATACATGTTTACCCAGACCTCCGCACAATACGACAGAAGTTAGCAGCAGGTTGGATATTCGACGGACATTCAAAAGCCATGGCCTTAGGGACTATCAATAAATTACTGCTGTAAACGCTGGAGAAAACTTTACTCATTTAAATCTCATAGAACCAATAAAATGTCAAAGCTGTATTGCAGTTTTGTAGGTCGGTTCTTTATGAAAACATTTACATTTGTCTTCAAAAGCTTCCCAGTCATGTGACCCAGCGACTCCAAACCAGTCTGAAATTATTATTATACTAAAGAGGACCTTTAGGAAACACCATTTAATATGTCTCTCCAGTCTATATTAATATTTTTTTATGAATATTATTCATATTTTAATGAAAAAATGTCTTTTTCTTCAATAGCTTCCCAGTCATGTGACCAGGTGACTCCAAACCAGTCTCAAATTATTATACTACAGATGAACTTTAACTTGCCTGGAAAGATACAAAGTCGTGAGTCGTGGCTTGAAGTTGTGACTTACAGACTCAAAAACCTGCCTTGAACGCAGCATCACATCCAGTTATGGGTTTACTGTCCACGATTGGACAAGAGTTTCACAGCTGTATACAAAACAAACCCCCCAAAAAAGTGTCCACCGCAAAGGACATTCCATAAAAATATGAAAAAATGCATCTGAAAAAACTGTTGCATCATCATGTTTCCAATATCGACAACTATTGAATTAAAAAAAGTCCAAACTTGTCCTTTCCTGGGTCTGAGGAGCTTCAGTATTTTCTGATTAAAACCGTATTTTTTAAAACATTCAAAGTGCATTTGAACTTCAGCCTAATTTTGAGAGATAAAATCAATGTAATTTTTTATTCATAGTTGATGCATGAAAGGGTTAAACTCAGAAACTGAACTGAATCTAGACCCAGAACCACAAATTCAAGTTGTCAAGATTTTTATCATGACGCACTTCCTGCCTCACACAAGCATCATGAGGCACAATAACAGCATCAGCCAATCAGGTATCTGCAAGTTTACATCTCTGACTGTGGTCGCCATAGCAACCAGGAAGCACAGGAAGCACTGTGGGATGAGTTCAAGTCTGTGCATCCTGTGATACGGATCAGAGAAGTGACGAGTGTGGGTCAAACAGCACAGCCATTTGAGAGAGTTGGTGTTGTTGTGGTTATTTTTGTTGTTTGTTGTTGTTTGTTGTTGTTGTTCCTGATCCTCAGCTCAGGTCCAAATGGAGGTTGAATCCAGACACTAGTTCAGCAGGTGAAAGTCCTGTCTCACTCATCACTTCAGACTATTGGACTGAAGAAAAACTATAGCATGGAAGTTTAAACATTATTGGATTGAATAAAAGTGGTGGAAAAAATCCACTGGCAGTAGTTTTTAGGTCCAATCCCACTGGAGAAAAACACACATGGAGGAAACTGAAGATGAAATATACAAACATCAGTCCCAAAGGGAATGGCAGATTATTCCAGGCCTTGGTTGTACGTCATTTATTCCTGTTTGACGCTGAATAATATACAAAGTCAATATTCAGTGGATATTTAAACCCTGAACAAATGCTGTTTGAACACATATATGTCCTCTGACCTCATATCCTGTCTATAGATGAATATTTCAGTTCCACTCAGTCGACAGGAAGAAGGAAGAGGACGAAGAAAACCCTGCTGTTGTCAGGAACCGACCCAATACTCACATCTACTACATATGGTACTGTCAAATACTCACATCTACTACATATGGTACTGTCAAATACTCACATCTACTACATATGGTACTTTTAAATACTCACATCTACTACATATGGTACTGTCAAATACTCACATCTACTACACATGGTACTGTCAAATACTCACATCTACTACATATGGTACTGTCAAATACTCACATCTACTACATATGGTACTGTCAAATACTCACATCTACTACATATGGTACTGTCAAATACTCACATCTACTACATATGGTACTGTCAAATACTCACATCTACTACATATGGTACTGTCAAACACTCACATTTACTACATATGGTACTGTCAAATACTCACATCTACTACATATGGTACTGTCAAACACTCACATCTACTACATATGATACTGTAAAATACTCACATCTACCACATATGGTACTGTCAAATACTCACATCTACTACATATGGTACTGTCAAATACTCACATCTACTTCATATGGTACTGTCAAATACTCACATCTACTACATATGGTACTGTCAAATACTCACATCTACTACATATGGTGCTAAATCTAAAATCTACTGGAGCAGATGGTTCTCCTTTATCACAGGAGGAGGATTGTGAGGAGACACTGTCTGCTCCTCAGAGGGATCCAGAGGAACACACAGGTCACAGAAGGTTTTAGGTTTTTATTTTTTATGTATAGCTCAGAGTAAATCTACATTCATTCACATTGCATTCTTTTATAGTATTTTGATTTTAACATGAGTGTGACAAGTGATGAGAATAAATGATTGGATAAACAGCTTGTGCATTGGTATCCTTTTTACCAGAGCACAGCTGGAAAACAGCAAGAGAAGGATCCATCAACTTCCACAGCAGAAGCAGCAGGTCAAAGGTCAAAGGGACATTTAGAATAAATGTCAGGTTCAGTCTTCACGTCCAACTGTGGATTTGAAATAATATATGTTCCATGTTCTATGTTTGAACAGTTATCAGTTAAAGAGCTTCATAGGAGGCATTTCCTTAAAAAAAGATGAAAAAAATGGACAAAGACATGTTGTCTTTGGATGGACAGATTAGGACGGCCCACCTAGGAATTCAGTGAGTGGAACACCAGGTGGGGGGGGCATTGTCCCAGGTAATAGGTGGTAACTGTTGGAACAATATTATAGATTTGAACTGTTGTATTTTTACTGTTAGAGAAGAAAGAAGAACAAGAAAATGTGAATTCTGTGTCTTTATTTGACTGATGATGACTGTGGTAGTGGATTAATCTGATGTATGTGGAGTATCTGTGGATCAGGCTATACTCTGGATGTATGTGGAGTATCTGCGGATCAGGCTATACTCTGGGTATATGTGGAGTATCTGTGGATCAGGCTATACTCTGGGTATATGTGGAGTATCTGTGGATCAGGCTATACTCTGGGTATATGTGGAGTATCTGTGGATCAGGCTATACTCTGGGTATATGTGGACTATCTGTGGATCAGGCTATACTCTGGGTATATGTGGACTATCTGTGGACTGCTGCTGCTGCTGTTGGTGCTTCGTCCTGTTGTTTGATTCCTTTGGAACTCACTTTAAAGTGTCAGTGACTGGTTGTGGTGTTGGAGCTGCGTCACATTCATCAGGACAGTTTGTGGGTTGAACTCTGAACACGTCTGATGTGATGAAATGTTTGAGGTCGACTGTGACACTGAGCAGCGGAAGCATTGATGAGGAGATATGAACGAAGGATGAGACTTGAGTCCTGATCAAAGATAGAGACAGTGAAGACGCCGACTCTGACAAGAGAAGACCATCTGACTGGACATGGACCACAGCGTCTACATCCTGGTGTTGGTGTCCTTGAACATTCCAGGTAGGAACAGGATGGATGAGACTGAAGTCTGGGACACAAACAGAGTGTGTGTGTGCTTGGATGAACGACGGGCTTTGAATGCACCACACTGTGGACACACTGATGCATTCCAGCGTCTCCACTGGACACAGTGGGACTGCTGTTGGTCACCCAGTCTGTTTCATGTGTTTGTCCCATTAGACAGAATGATGATGGGATGTTGTTTTGAGCGCTGATGAACCCCGGCAGCTCATGTTTGGATGTGGGATGTTGAACGGTGCCTGTGCTTTATTGACGCCTGTTCAGCATTTGTCAGTGTTTGATTGGATGTTTGGTTTGTGTTGGTCTTCCAGTTACTGTTGCACTTCTAATACAGTTGTGTTTGTTGGATGTAGACTCAGTGAAAAGTAGCGGTGTTTGGTGCCTGATCGCTGGTTCAGACCTGTTACGTGCACCGCGCCTACACTCCGGCCCCGTTCTCTGTCATTAACTATTGTGTCTGTTCAGGCTCTCATTGGCTGTTTGGTTCTTGTCCCCCTTGTGTTGCTGGGCCCCCTGACTCTATCCGTTCTATCCGTCGGTTCCCTTTTTATGTTTGGGTCTCCTTAACCCCTAGACGGACCCTAACAGACCATAAAAGGAGCTGTTTTTAACTGATGAACCGGATACGTTCATGTGAAGAGGCTTCAGTCAACAGGAAATCACACCTAGATTCTGTTTCTGAGAAATGCTATAAATGTACAAACACAGGCTCATCTCCATGGTTACAGACACATCATGTGTGCGTTTGATAGAAGTCGTAGCGTGTGCTGATGGTCATGTGACTCCTGATGATAAATGAGTGTCCAACTCAGATCAGTGTGAATCCAGTCAAATATTGTTGGTTTGATGAATCCTGTCTGTTCCAACAGTGACAGTGTCAGAGCTGATTTAGAAGGAGGAGCTGCTGACTGGGACCATTATTGACTTCTGTCATAGATTCCATGGCATAAACCAGTGCAAATGTGTGTTGTGCTTTCATCAGCCTCAGGTTCTGTCTTTAACTGGTCTGTGTTGGATTTATGGATCAGGATCAAACACATGGATGTTGGATTTAGTTCTGTGTAAATATGATATGGAATTATGTGCAGTCCATGGCATGGAGGAAGGAACTTCATGTCTCTATACATATTCAATTCCATTTAGAAGGTATAGGCTTTTAGAAATAGGACAAAAATAACCTCCAGTCCAATATGGTCTTTTATCCTTTAATAGGCCAAAAAAGCTGAGACACAATAGAATAGACAGCTGTGGTCAGCTGAGCCACATTTACATTCACTCATTTAGGAGAAAAGCTGATCATGGTTCATCCTTAATCATTAATATTATCAATCATAGGTTGAAGATGATATTAGACTTTCATCTGGTCAAATGGCTGATCTAGTGGTGGGATTGGATCAGTGGAACTTAGACATAGGTCATGGTTGGATTCTCCCACATTCTTGTTGTCTATGCTTTGATGAAAACCCTAGGGGTGTTCTGCAGGGCTGTGGTGGTCCCCTGCCGCCGCTGTCCAACACCTGGCTGTGCTGAGGACAGGATGTCTCCAACTGGACCAAGGAACAAAGAGGCAGAAAACTGTGGGCAGTGTTCAGCTGGTCTGCCTCTGGGTTCTGGTCCTCAGCTGGGCTATGCTCCACCACGCTGCCCCCTGTTCAGGGGGGGCTCTGTGGATGGAGTGGGCAGGGTTTGTACTGTCCACATTTGTACTTGTCCAACAGGGAGCGCTTGGTTCATGGGACTGTCTGCTGTTCGCTGGGGGTGGAGCTAACTAACTGTTCCTAACTAGCACTGATGAATACTTAGTGTGTGTAAAGCCTTTGGTAGATCCATTCCTGTTCTTCTCCTCATGCTACTGTAGTCCACTCTGTGTGCTACAAAGGTAGACAGGAGGAAGCCAGGTGGCAGGGAAACGTGGACTGGATTTTCAGTGATTTGGGCGTCCTCTATATCAGGGGTCACCAATCCTGGTCCTCGAGGGCCGGTATCCTGCTTGTTTTAGATGTATCCCTCTTCCAAAACACCTGATTCAAACCATAAGCCTATCATCAAGCTCTGCAGAAGCCTGATAATGACTCTCAGGTGTGTGGGAAGAGGGAAATATCTAAAACATGCAGGGTACTGGCCCTCGAGGACCAGGATTGGTGACCCCTGCTCTATATGGACAAGTGGAATGGACTGGATAAGGACGCACTGAAGGGGCTGTGGACCTGAAACTATGAAGAGAAGGGAAACGGACAGATTTAGGATCAGGTTTAAGTGAATAATGACAGGTTTTAGGATTATTGATTTAAACTCTGGACACATTATGTTGGAGTTGGAAGAACTTTTTTGTTTAAAAAAAAATAGTAAAAAAGCACCAAATTATTTAGGGGTGGTTAAGAATATATGAAGGGGCCTTCAGCCCCCCTAAAACAGGCCTAATGACACCACTGGTGTACATAAGGTGATGGCGCTGCAGCGGGCCGGCTGCTCTACAGGAGCCCAGAGCCCAAGAGCACATCAGAAAGTCACAGATACAGTGAAACTGCCATAGAGAGAATCGTGGCAAGGCAGGTTTATTTCTACAGCACATTTCATGTACAAGACAATTCAAAGTGCTTTACATAAAACACTAAAAGCATTACAGCAGAAGCAATAAAAAGTATAGGCATGAGAAAAACAAACAAAACAAAATCAGATAAACGGATAAAACAGATAAAAACTTTCAGCTTAAAAGAATCTAAACTCTGTTCAAATGCAGCTGAGAACAGGTGGGTCTGTAACCTGGGTTTAAATAAACTGAGTGTTTCAGCTGATCTGAGGTTTTCTGGGAGTTTGTTCCAGACATGTGGAACATAGAAGCTGAACGCAGCTTCTCCATGTCTGGTTCTGACTCTGGGAACTGACAACAGACCGGATCCAGATGACCTGAGGGGTCTGGGGGGTTCATACTGGGTCAGGAGGTCACTGATGGATTTTGGTCCTAAACCATTCAGAGTTTTATAGACCAGCAACAGAACTGTACTCTGATGGACAGGCAGCCAGGGGAAGGACCTCAGAGCTGGACTAATGTGGTCCAGTGGAAGGACCTCAGAGTTGGACTAATGTGGTCCAGTGGAAGGACCTCAGAGCTGGACTAATGTGGTCCAGTGGAAGGACCTCAGAGTTGGACTAATGTGGTCCAGTGGAAGGACCTCAGAGTTGGACTAATGTGGTCCAGTGGAAGGACCTCAGAGCTGGACTAATGTGGTCCAGTGGAAGGACCTCAGAGTTGGACTAATGTGGTCCAGTGGAAGGACCTCAGAGTTGGACTAATGTGGTCTAGTGGAAGGACCTCAGAGTTGGACTAATGTGGTCCAGTGGAAGGACCTCAGAGTTGGACTAATGTGGTCCACTTTTCTGGTCTTAGTGAAGATTCTAGCAGCAGAGTTCTGAATGAGCTACAGTTGTCTATTGTATTTTTTTGATCAACCTGTAAAGACACTGTTACAATAATTAAGCCGACTGAAGATGAACACATGGACTAGTTTTTCCAGGTCCTGCTGAAACATCGGATCTTTTATCCTTGAGATGTTCTTAAGGTGATAGTAGGCTGATTTTGTGACTGCCTTGATGTGTTTTTCAAAATTTATGTCGGAGTTCATCACTACTCCCAGATTTCTGGCGTGGTTGGTGGTTTTCAGGTCTATAGACTGAAGCTCTCTGGTGACCTGCAGTCGTTTCTTTTTGGCTCCAAAGACAATTACCTCAGTTTTGTTTTTGTTCAACTGAAGAAAGTTGTGGCACATCCAGTCATTAATCTCCTCAATGCATTTTCCCAGAGCCTGTACAGGGCCTTGGTCTTCAGGTGACATTGTGATATAGATCTGTGTGTCATCTGCGTAGCTATGGTAGCTAATATTGTTCTTTATAACTTGCACCAGTGGGAGCGTGAAGATGTTAAACAGAAGAGGCCCAGAGACAGAGCCTTGGGGAACCCCACATGTAATTCTTGTTTGCTCAGATGTAAAGTTACTTAATGACAGAAAGTACTTCCTGTTCTCTAAGTATGTCTTGAACCAGTTTAGTACAGGTCCAGACAGACCCACCCAGTTCTCCAGTCCTTTCAGTAATATAATGTGGTGGACTGTATCAAACGCAGCACTGAGGTCCAGTCAAACTAACACTGACATGTTTCCATTGTCTGTATTCAGACAGATGTCATTCATCACTTTGGTCAGAGCAGTCTCAGTGCTGTGGTGCTGTCGAAAACGTGGGATTAAACAGAAACCCCCACAGGTGCAGCAGAGACCGAGGAGGGTGTGCCCCCCCACCAGTTCAGAAATGGACCACAGACAGTGAGCTGCTGTATGAGCCAATGAAGCGCTCAGGAAATACAAAACAGTAATGACAACCAATCACTGATGGAATAGGGCGGGCTGTAGGCTGTCCACCCAATCACAAATAAGACCCAATAGTAGTGGAGTCTGTTGGATAAACGTTTTCCCTTAACGTTGGATTGGGCGGGGGGGGGAGGGGGCAAGACGGACAATTGGGTGGGCTGAGCCCAGCCCCGCCCATGCTTACCGCCGGCCTCAGTCTAAACCAACTTTACTGCTTCACTTCCTATTTGTCACAGCAACTGCTGATTCCAGCTCTGTGATTGGTTCCACAGTCTGTCCATCAGCTGCTGTTACACAATCCACTGACAGAACCTGTTCAACTCAACATTTGGATTCAAATGATTAATATATGAGTTTAATAACTACAGATCAGCTCTGGATCATCCATCCATCCATCCATTATCCACCGCTTATCCGGGGCCGGGTCGCGGGGGTAACAGTCTAACCAGGGATGCCCAGACTTCCCTCTCCCCAGACACCTCCTCCAGCTCTTCCGGGGGGACCCCAAGCTCTGGATCAATGGGTTTTTAATTCAACCATCAAACACAAACTGAACAATAATCAGTTTAATTCAGCCTGAGTCGATTTCAGTCGATTCATTCATGATTCCTCCAGTTGGACTGATCCTGCTCAACCTAAATGTGTCAGTTTCATCTTGTCGTCGTTCATCTGCTGCTGTTCAATCATGTCATATATTTAGGCCCGAGCCGAGTAAAGCCGGCGCAGGGCCTATTGAGTCTGCAGTGGGCGCATGGGGACGAAATCGCCAGTGACGCGGTCGCCTTTCGCCACTGTCGCCACACTCACACATATTCACATTCACGGCACTGAGACCTTTCCGAAGATGTACATGACATGTGCACAAATCGCATATTTACACCTGCACAGAATGAATGGGAGTCAATGGGACACGCCCAGTCGCGGTCAGTCATGTGGGTGTAAGTGCACGACACGTGACATCTGACCCCACAGACATGTGGGGGACCTCGAGAGCTTTGACATAAGGCCAAATACGTGGTTGCCATAGAAACGGCTATATTGTTCTTGCTCAGATTCTTATTATTATTTTTCTTTATTTTTTTAAAAAAATTTATTTATTTATTTTTTTAATTTATTTGGCCCGAGCCGAGTAAAGCCGGCGCAGGGCCTATTGAGTATGCAGTGGGCGCATGGGGATGAAATCACCAGTGACGCGGTCGCCTTTCGCCACTGTCGCCACTCTCACACATATTCACATTCACGGCACTGAGACCTGTCCGACGATGTATATGACATGTGCACAAATCGCATATTTACACCTGCTCAGAATGAATGGGAGTCAATGGGACACGCCCACTCGGGGTCAGTCACATGTGTGTAAGTGCACGACAGGTGACATCTGACCCCACAGACATGTGGGGGACCTCGAGAACTTTCAAAAAAGGGCAAATACGTGGTTGCCATAGAAACGGCTATATTGTTCTTGCTCAGATTATTATTATTATTTTTTTTTTTTTTTTCTTATTTTTCTTTCTCCTGCACTTTGACCTCAATTTTGACCCTCTGAACATTTACGAAAACTCACCAAATTTTGCCTAAAATTCAGAAGTGTGAGAAATTGAATTTACATATAGGTTTCGTAGATGTCGGTAAAGAAATGTTGCGGCAGCGCCCCCTTGAAAAGTGGAAATGCATTGCGCCAATGGGAGCGCGTCCAACATAAAGTTTGTGGTAGAGCCACGAAAATCGGTAGACAGATTCATCATGAGGAGACAAACAAAAAATATTATTATGGCCACGCCCCTAAACCAACCTTTAGTCGGCCATATTGGATTGAAATTTCCAAAATGCTGAGTCAGCGTTTTCGCTGAAGTTGTATTTTAACTATCTCCTACTAAGCCGTTTGGCCAAATGAGCTCAAAATCGGTGTACAGTATCTAGAGAAGTGGGGCATCAAAAGTTAGCCGAATTTTTTGAATCGGCATCACCGTTTTTGTGTGACAAGGTTGCAAACTTTGCGAAGTTTTTTCAAAAATTTACCATCATAAAAATTGCTTCAGCTAAGACATACGAACAGCAATTTGGCTGAAATTTGACTCAGACGTCCATCTCCCACGCCTACACCCATTTATTAAAAGAAATTGAAATTTCGCACTATAGCGCCCCCTACAAATGTACATTTACAAAAATGACATCAGTTCGGACATACGAACACCGATTTGGCTCAAATTTGACTCAGACATCTGTCTCAAAGGCCTACACCTATTTATCAAAAGAAACTGAAATTTTGCACTACAGCGCCCCCTACAAAAATTTTTAATATTTTTTATTAAAACTGCTTCAGTTCGGACATACGAACACCAATTTGGCTCAAATTTGACTCAGACGTCTATCTCCCAGGCCTACACCCATTTATCAGAAAAATTTTAAATTCGGCACCATAGCGCCCCCTACAATGTTACCTTTACGAAAATTACTTCACGTTAGACATGCGAACACCAATTTGGCTCAAATTTGAATCAGTTGTCAATCTCACAGGCCTACACCCATTTATCAAAAGAAATTTCCACTTCGCTCAGTAGCGCCCCCTACAAATTTACCTTCACGAAAATTGCATCAGTTCAGACATACAAACACCGATTTGGCTCAAATTTGACTCAGTGGTACATCTCACAGGCCTACACCCATTCAGTGGAACAAATTGAATTTTTGCTCATAGCGCCCCCTACAGATTTATATATACAAAATTTTGTTCAGTTCGGACATACGAACACTGATTTGTCTCAAATCAATTGTCAATGTCCCAGGCCTAAACCCATTCATTAGAAGACACAAAATTTGGGGCTACAGCGCCACCTGCTGAACGATGAGCATACTTCCACTGGACGTGCCCTTGGCGAGGGCCTTTAGATGCCGCTTGCGGCTTTAATTTTTCTTCTCCTGCTCTTTGAGCTCAATTTTGACCCCCTGAACATTTATGAAAACTCACCAAATTTTGCTGAAAATTCAGGAGTGCGAGAAATTGAATTTACATATAGGTTTCGTAGATGTCGGTAAAGAAATGTTGCTGCAGCGCCCCCTTGAAAAGTGGAAATGCATTGCGCCAATGGGAGCACGTCCAACATAAAGTTCGTCATAGAGCCACGAAAATCGGTTCACAGATTCAACATGAGGAGACAAACAAAAAATATTATTATGGCCACGCCCCTAAACCTACCCTTAGTCGGCCATATTGGATTGAAATTTCCAAAATGCTGAGTCAGCGTTTTCGCTGACGTTGTATTTTAACTATCTTCTACTAAGCCGTTTGGCCAAATGAGCTCAAAATCGGTGTACAGTATCTAGAGAAGTGGGGCATCAAAAGTTAGCCAAATTCTTTGAATCGGTGTCACCGTTTTTGTGCGATGAGGTTGCAAACTTTGCGAAGTTTTTTCGAAATTTTACCATCACAAAAATTGCTTCAGCTCAGACATACAAACACCGATTTGGCTGAAATTTGACTCAGACGTCTATCTCCCAGGCTTACACCCATTTATTAAAAGAAATTGAAATTTCGCACTATAGCGCCCCCTACAAATGTACATTTACAAAAATGACATCAGTTCGGACATACGAACACCGATTTGGCTCAAATTTGACTCAGACATCTGTCTCCCAGGCCTACACCTATTTATCAAAAGAGACTGAAATTTAGCAATACAGCGCCCCCTACAAGTTTTTTAAAATTGTTTTTTATTAAAATTGCTTCAGTTCAGACATTCGAACACCAATTTGGTTCAAATTTGACTCAGACGTCTATCTCTCAGGCCTACACCCATTTATCAGAAAAAATTGAAATTTGGCACTATAGCGCTCCCTCCAATTTTACCTTTACGAAAATTATTATACTTAAGACATACGAACACAAATTTGGCTCAAATTTGAAGCAGTTGCCAATCTCCCAGGCCTACACCCATTCAGCAAAAGAAATTGCCATTTCGCTCAGTAGCGCCCCCTACAAAATTACCTTCACAATAATTGCATCAATTCGGACATACGAACACCGATTTGGCTCAAATTTAAATCATTTCTCAATCTCCCAGGCCTACACCCATTTATCAAAAGAAAATGCCATTTTGCGCAATAGCACCCCCTACAAATTTACCTTCACGAAAATTGCATCAGTTCGGACATACGAACACCGATTTGGCTCAAATTTGACTCAGTGGTACATCTCGCAGGCCTACACCCATTCAGTGGAACAAATTGAATTTTGGCTCCGTAGCGCCCCCTACAGATTTTTTTATACAAAAATTTTTTTAGTTCGGACATACGAACACTGATTAGTCTCAAATTTGAGTCAATTGTCAATCTCCCAGGCCTACACCCATTCATCAGAAAACACAAAATTTGGGGCTAGAGCGTCACCTGCTGAACGACGGACATACATCTACTGGACGTGCCCATGGCGAGGGGCTTCAGATGCCGCTTGCGGCTTTAATTGTCTTTGAACCTTCATCTGTGTCTCATGTGCTGCTTTGGTATTTAGACGCCGTTTGTCAAAGTCAAAGCACAAACACAGTTCAGACAGATTTGGATCCAACCTGATCAGCCTCAGTTTCCTGTTTGGTTCCTAATGTGGACATGTTTGAGTTCTAATCCCAGTCTTGTCCTGTTTTCATGGCTGTCCTTTGTGTTTTTCCTGCAGGGCTCCTGTCTGAAAACAACAGCACTTCAACAGGTAAGAAATGCAGGAAGGAGGGATGTGAACTGGGCTGAAGCTGAACATCCTGGTTCAGGTGGTTTTCATCTGAACAAACTGGAGCCAATGCAGAGGATTCAGGAAGGATGGGTTTACAGAAGCTCCACTGAGCACGCTCAGCTCCTGTTCCTGACATTTGGACAAGTGTGGCTTTAAAGATCCACAAGTGAAGGAAACACTGACAAACAGGAGCAGACTGAGCCATTCAATTCACTGACTGAATGAATGAGGGATGAACTGAGTCCGTTTGGACACAAAATCTGTCAGTGGGACTGAAAACACTGTTCACACATGGAAACCACATGTGCTCAATAATCCAGTCCATGTGGTCCACATGGGCTGGGCTGGTTCTGGACTGAACTCTGACTGGTCTGTCTTATTTCTACAGAGTCGGTCCACCTCAGGTTGGTGGGAGGAGCCAGTCGTTGTCATGGAGACCTGGAGATGAAACGACAGGATGGAAACTGGAAACCAGTGGAAGGGTTAAACTGGTACAGGAAGTTAGGAAACAGAGTTTGTGCAGAACTGGACTGTGGATCTGCAGTTTCACTGAGACGCAGATATGGGTATTCAGATATAGATAGTTGGTGGATCAGATCAGACTGTGATCAATCTGAACTGAGGAACTGTTTTAGATCTAATACACGTCTCCTTTCATTCCTGGAGCTGAGTTGTTCAGGTAAGAGCATTAACACTGAACCCTAACCCTTCCACTGTCACTGTGGGCTCCAGACTCTGTGGACGCTCAGATCCTGGTCGGTCCAAGACTTCAACTCACATTTAATGTGAACTCACACAAACTGATCAATACAATCAATCAATCAATAATATCCACGTCCACAAAAGAAACAGCTGATTGAACATCATGTCACACAGAAGAATCCAAACTAAACACATATGAATGTGAGTCCACTACAGTCCAGTAAAATCCACTATATAGTCCAAGCCCCAGACCCTGGTCCCCTCCAGTCCACTACAGTCCCTTTGAGTCCACTTCAGACTCTAGTCTTATTCCAGTCTTCTTCCATCTGTGTCCACAGACTCTGTCAGACTGGTCAATGGGTCCAGTGTGTGTTCAGGCAGACTGGAGGTCCGGTCTAACCAGTCCAGATCCTGGTCCTCAGTGTGTGAAGGACACTTGGACCTTCCTGGTGCCCAGGTGGTCTGTAGGGAACTGGGCTGTGGGGCTCCTGGGCTTCTCCAGGGGGCACTCTCTGGAGCAGCGGAGGCTCCTGTGGTGCAGACGTTCACCTGTGAAGGCCATGAGTCTGCTCTGCTGGACTGTGGAAGCTCAGGGGCACAGACCTGCTCATCTGGAACAGCTGTGGACCTTACCTGCACAGGTGGGCGGAGCTTTGACTGACACCAGCTGACATCAGTTCACTGACTTTGAGCTCATTTATCTGTCATTTGTATTTGATCAGATCCTGATGATGTCAGACTGGTGGGAGGAGCCAGTCGCTGTAACGGTGAAGTACAGATCAAACATCATGGAGTATGGAGAGACGTGGAATATGGTGATTCTTATGACCTCTGGACCCCGAAGGCAGCAGATGTCATATGTCGTCGACTGGACTGTGGATCTGCTGTTTCTGGGAGAGAATCTCCTCCATCTGGTCCTCACTGGTCCATCAGCCCCACCTGTCTTCTCTCTACATCTACACTGATGGACTGTGCGAGAATAGTTTCTGACTCCGACTTCACCCTGTCCCTCATCTGTTCAGGTAAGTCTACTGATGATGGTCCTGATTCTGTCACAGTTCTTCCATGAGTCCATTCAGGTGTGTTTTATCTGAGCTGGGTCAAACCAAACCCAGTCAGACCAGGTCCACACATTGGACAGTTGGACTGAACCATCAAACACATGCAGCTGAATTCAGTTCCAGTCCATGAACGTGGTCACATGACTCTGCTTTCCAACAGGCTGTTGAACAGCTCAGAAGGACTGAGTCCATTAGTTTGAACTGGACTTTGTTTTGGTCCATGTGCTCTTTTTCCAGCTCTATGTGGGTCTGCTGGACTCTGAGGACACCATGGAAACATCCCTGACAATAAACCACAAGGGTTTCAATAACCACCGGCTGCCCGTGATTTTTGCCGGCTATTTTAATGTGTTGCCAGCTACTTTCCGCTCTGGAGCTCAGGTCAGGTCTTTTCTGCCGCCCAGCACAAGATTAGAAACCTCCCGCCCAATCGTGAAAAAAAATAAATAAATGTGTGTACGTATGGATCGCGGGGCTTTACTTGTATCACCAGATTACTATTACTAGTGACCCCTGCCGGATATATCATCATTCATTCACACGCAGAAAAGTCAGCCTCCGTACAGGGTCAAAGGTCTTTTGAGCCAATGAATGTGACCCTGCAATCCCCTGTGTGGACGACACGGAACTACAGCGGCTTTGACCTGGACTGCCGGGGCATCCACGGTATACACTGTATACTGTAGTCTCACTAAGATCTCATGTGCTTCATGTATGTCTGTAGCTTCAAGTGCCAAAAAGCAAAATATGGATTTTGTAAATTATAACAGATCTTTGTAAGATGTAAACTAATAGTTTCTATGGAAACAAATTTCCCAAAATACATAATGAATGACAGTGGTTGGAAATAGAATATGAAATATTCACATTTAAACAGAACAAACCAGCTTCAGGAAACTTTATTGCAAATTTATACATGGACTGGCAAAAATCCAAAACCAGCGAGTATCCCTTATTAAACCTATGTAACTGGAGTAGTAGTTATCAGCATATTTTTACATTTTCAGTTGCAACAGACTTCTGTCCAGTCTTCCAGAGCCCATTTGGTGAACAGATCTCCCAGCCTGAATTAATTTGACCATCAGATTTATACAAGATCAAGGAGCATGTGTCCTTTTATCAAATGACTATCATTTAAAGTTGATTTGACCTTCAACAAATATAAAATGTACAAATATATTTGAATAATACATGTACCAAGAATAATGTAAATGGAGATCACTAGATGCAGTTTGGAGCAAGGTCACTCTTTTTTTTTTTTTTTTTTTTTTTTTTTTTTTTAGCCTTTACCTGTTATGAGGTCTATACTTTGCCTTTTGCAATACAGACATAGTGCTCTGTTCTGCTCTAAAATTGGCCACAAAATTAGGTCAAATGAGGTATGGAAAACAGTCATTTTGCTTGAATGTGGCATAGGGAGGGTCTGCCCCCTGTATAACCCCCACCAGGGCTTCACCCCTTGACCCCACCCCTGCCATCTGGGAAGAGCCACCTACTTTTAACAAATAACTGTCTACTCTGAATATTATTGAAACCCCTGAAACCATGTCCTTAAATGCAGATGTTTGACATGAGCCACATGTTTCCAGTGGTCTGAGATGAACCAGTGCACAGGTCACTGATCAAACCCACTGCATTATGGTGCATTCACTGACCACTGGGATTGTGTGTGTGCATCAAACCCACTGCCTTTGAACAGACCCCACTCACACAGATTGAATGTTCAGTCTGACTTCAGAATGACTGTGTGTCCACCAGCGCTGACGTTCAACTAACTCTAACCTGTGACTGAGGATCCACAGAGTGGACCTGAGGCCTGTTTGAGTCCAGTCTGAATGTAGACAGCGCCCTCTGTTGGAATCCAGGTCAACAACAGCACACACTCACTGTGTCCTTCAGCTCCACATTCAACACTAAAGGGCCTTTTATTGGTGTGTTCTGTGTTCTGCTGTTTTCTTT
Source organism: Sphaeramia orbicularis (assembly GCF_902148855.1). Lineage (NCBI taxonomy): Eukaryota > Metazoa > Chordata > Actinopteri > Kurtiformes > Apogonidae > Sphaeramia > Sphaeramia orbicularis. The sequence continues at coordinate 56,632,903 of NC_043977.1, read as the reverse complement.
GAGGATGTTGTGTCTCTGCTTGAACTGGTCCATGAGTCCAGTTTAGTTCCTGTGTCACTAATGACTGACAGGAGGCTTTGACAGAGTCCACCCTCACACTGCCGTCTGTCCAGGGCCTTTTGTGTTTTTAAACATGTGTGTGTGTTGTTGTGGGTCCACAGACTCTGTCAGACTGGTCCATGGTTCCAGTCTGTGTTCAGGCAGACTGGAGGTCCGGTCCAACCAGTCCTGGTCCTCAGTGTGTGAAGAGGATTTGGACCTTAACGACGCCCAGGTGGTCTGTAGGGAGCTGGGCTGTGGGGCTCCTGGGCTCCTCCAGGGGGCGCTCTACGGAGAGGGGGAGGCTCCAGTCTGGACCACTGAGCTCCAATGTGAAGGAAATGAGTCTGCGGTCTTGGACTGTAGAAGGTCCAGCTCAGCTGGGAAGACCTGCTCACCTGGAACAGCTGCTGGACTCACCTGTACAGGTACCAAGGGGGCGTGGCTTTCATATGACAGTGTGTTCCTTTGACTCATGTCTTTGTGTCTCTGCTCAGATCCAGGTGGGGTCAGGTTGGTGGGACAGCTGAGCCGCTGTGCTGGTACTTTGGAGATCCAACACCAGGGATACTGGCGTGCAGTAGTAGACTACCATAAAGACTGGGACCTGAAGTCTGGATCTGCTGTGTGTCAACATCTGGACTGTGGATCAGCTGTTTCAGTCAACATAACAGATGATTCTACTGACAGACCTGTGTGGTATCTCTCAGTTCCTTGTGTAAAGCTGACATCTGGACTGAGGGACTGTGTTGAACTAGAATATCCCTTTTATCTCTCCCCTGGTGTGGACGTGGTGTGTTCAGGTACAAACAGACACAAACTGTGTCTGAACTCAATTCTCAGTGACCAGATGGTTCTGACTCTGACGTTTAAAGTTCCATCTAATGAATCTGTTCATTTCATCAGTTGATTATTTTTTCTCAGTTCATTGTTTTTTCTGTCAAATGTGTCAAATATTGACCTTTGACCTTTGGAACGTCCAGATCCCAAATGAACGTCTTCATTTGGACCAGATGAGGCTGAAAACACAAACAGATTTCCCATTAGTCTCATTTAGGACAAAAGGACCAAATGTTGACATGTGAGACTGTAAAACCACCACATGTGTGTCCTTTTTTACCCATAATGCCTTTGAAGGTCAGCTGTGCTCTAAATGAGCCATTCCTCCTGTTTTCATTGGTCAGTGTTCATCCCATCCCAAACTCCTGTGGATCAGATCCATCTGTGTCTCTGAGGAGGATGGATTCTCTGACTGCTTGTTTGTGCTCATGTGTGCTGCTTGGTCCAATCATGTCTCTGTGTGTGGACAGATCTGCTGCCTCAGCCCAACATCTCCCTGTCTGACGGGGTCTTTGAGGTCTACCAGCAGGGGTTCCGGGTGCTGGTGGGCTCCGACTTCACCGTCACGTGCTCCGTCCGACCACAGTACCCAGGAGGCTCCTTCCAGCTGATCTCCGACACCAAGAAGCCGCTGAACCTCACCCTGCCAGCCGTCAATCACTCCGCCCACTTCCTGTTGTCTGCCATGGGCTACGCCCACCGAGGGAACTACACATGTGTTTATCACGTGGACGTTTATAACCGCAGCTTCTCGTCGTCTCAGAGCCCCGCCCTCTATCTCACTGTCGGAGGTAAGGTCAGGACAAACGCACACAAAACACCCACAATGCATCAGTAACAGTCACATGACCATGTTCCACAACATTCCCAGTGAGCAGAGTGAACAGGTGTGAGCAGAACCACGATGGTAGAACTGAGATCAGGTAAAGCCGGTCCAGTTGAACCTGTCAGAGACTGGGCTGAACCAACAAACACTGCTTTAATCTGAGCTCAGTTCAAAGCACAGTTTAAAACCAGTCCATTCAGGTTTAATGTAGGGCTGTAGTGATACACTAGTCTCACGATACAATACACGATATTCAGCTCACGATTCAATATATACCATAATATTCAGCCAATGATATGATTCGATGTGCTTCGATACGATTTGATACACTTACATACTTTTCTGAAAGATTTTAAAGGACAGAGTGATTTTGGTGACATTTTATGAGTGCTCCATTGACTTGGATTGAATTAATTGAACTGAAACTGAAAGCATTGATTAATTACACAATATATGGCTCTGACTGGACAGAGAGTCCACAGCTTGCAAATGCTGGACAAAATGAATCAAAGATGTGATGAGAATATTAGTCTGATTTAGTGAAACAGTGCAAACTGTGGCTTACAAGCCTCTGAAAAGTGCAGTATCTATAACCCCCTTATTAAACTTTTTATAAAAGCATACAAATCAAAACTTCCAAGAGGGATAATATCACAGCTTTTTAGAATATTTCAAATCTTAAGAATTATTCCACCAAATACACCAAATGAAAATTGGAAAAGGAAGGGGGATCTGTAGTAACAGATGAAGACTAGGAGCGGATATGCACATCGCAATGAAAAGCATGAGATCTCATATGTGGAAAGAATACTGTTGTAAAAACATGTCATGCTTTTTTCTTTTTCATAAGCCCATGTCAGAGTGCACACTTTTCCCAGGTTAATAGTAAATGTTGGACAAACTGTGGCTGTCAGTTGGCCCATCACTACCACAGATTCTGGGACTGTCAGGGTGTACAAAACTACTGGTCTGAGGTCAATAAAGCAATACAATTAATTTTTAAAACATACATTTTCTCTCACTTCAGAACTATGTATTTAGGACTCAAAACACCTGCTATGAACATACATGAATATCTGTGGAATGTTCTTTTGGCAGCAGGGTAAAAAGCAATAACATAAAAATGGATGATACAAGATGAGCCAACTGTTCAGCAATGGGTTCAAATAACATGGGACATTTACAAAATGGGAAAAAAAAAAAATCACCTTCACCGTTAATCTAAAATTAGAAATATTCATCAGACATTGGGAAAAATGGGAAAATTATGTGAAACAATACATGCCAAATTTTACCTTGGTGATATAAAAGGAGACTATTTGATTTAATATGTCCTTTTTTACTTTTTATTTTCATTCCGTGTTAATATCGCTCATAATCTTTCTTTCCAATTGAATATTATACAAAGCTAGATGTGTCCATGCTGTTCTCTCTCTGGATGTTTGAAGAATAGAAGAACAGACTTTATTTGCCATTTGCACACATACATAGTAGAACTCTTGTGTGTTTCCGTGAGTAAGAAGAGGAGCTAAGTAAGGATATGACAAGAACAGACAGATACCAAAACAAAGGTTAGGGTTGAAAAAAAAAAACAAAGAATTAGTTCTGATCCCTAAGAAAGTGGGACAGAGACAACCAGAACTATATTAACCTAACTGTAACTTGTTTACTGTGCACTGTTCGGCCGTGGATGGGGGGGTGCATGCGTGCTGGCACAGTCGGGGGGGGGGGGCAGGGCTCAGCCGGTTTCCTACTTATAATACGATGAGATACGGGGTGATGCGGACCGTGCCGCTGGCGGATGTGACAGTGAAACTTATCGCTCATTTATGCAGAGATGATTTTTTTTTGTCTGAAATATATGGTGTGGCGATAACAATTTTACTGTGTCGCTTTCCTTCTTCTTTTTAAACCCTAATTGCTCTCACACATCTGCTTTGAAGTATGAAGGTGCTGGATTTATATTCGCCGCCATTTTCTTGAATCTCTTAGCTCTGACTGCGTAAACATGAAGAGAAAGACGTGGGCGTCTGTGTAAAGAGAGTATCTACACGGGTCAGTTGCTGGAAATGCTCTACAGCAACACTAGTGGCTGGCTGACCTAATTGTTCTTCCTGCAAAGCAAACGGGGAGATGGGTGGTGAGCAGAGTGCCAGACGGAATGTGGGAGATTTGAATGGGGCTTGATGTATCAATCCTTGCAGCTGAAAAATTGATACTTTCTGAGAAAACAAAATATCGATAAATATCGCAGAATCGATTGTCTTTGTTTTAGTGTAAAAAAAACCCAAAACATTAAATTGTAAAAAATACTTTTATAAACTATCAAAAAAAAAAAAAAAAAAAAAAAACTGAAAAAACTGAAATTTAAACAAAAAAACTTAAATTTTGTGCAATTTTAACAATATTCTGCCTCAACTTCACATTTCTACATGTGCATTATGGATCAGATCGACAAAGACACTAAACACTGAGGAACAGGCAGAAAAGAGTTCAAACTGGCCTGAGTTTTCTTTAGACATTTCAGGTTGTTCATATTTGTTCAGGTTATTCACATTTTATTGTTACAGGATAGTTTGTAAATGTAAATATTTTCATAATTTAATGTTATTTTTTGTACTAAAACAAAGAAAAAAAAAAAGTGAAGTTTGTATTATTTATTGGCATAATGTAATGTTATTTTTCTCAAATCAAAGCAAGAAGAAAATCTGCAGTCATTCTTTTTAGTCGGTTCTTCTGCTGTTATTATTTGACTGTAGATCAGATTGGTCTGTATGTGGAACCTGAACTAAAATGAGTTCCACAGCCTGGACTGTGGAATTTTTGCACTTTGTACATTCATCCCACGGGCCGGATTGGAACCTTTGGGGGGGGACGCATTTGGCCCCTGGGACACATGTTTGAGACCCCTGTTTTAAAGGTTGTTTCTCTTGTGTTTCAGACTTGGTGACCAATCTGATCATCAGGGTGGTGCTCGTCGTCTCGGCTCTGCTCATATTTGATGTCTGCCTCTTCATCTACTATAAGGTACGTTCACATCTGTCCTCAGTGGATCCATTGGACTGTAGGCGGAGTCACACACACATCAGTCTGAACTGCACATGTCTGCTGCCATGTTCGTTCCAGGTCACCATGAAGCGGATCCGGATGAAGGCTGATGGCCGACACCGGCGACCGTCACCACCACAATGATGATTCAGGAGCAAACATCCCATAATAGTCCCAGTTGTTCAGTGTGAGTCCAGCTGATATTTGGGTCTAATCAACAGTTTCACAGCTGAACCAATAAACGCCTTCATTCTGTTCTGATGCTTCATGATCCATCAGCGTCGGAGCTTCTGTTCAGAGTTCATACACGTGGAAACACCACTTTGTTCTGATCAGATTCTGACCTGGTTTTGAAAATGCTTCTTTGTCAGAATAGTCCACAGAGTTCTTCGCTCTATGTATTTTACTTTTATTAAAACAGCAGCACAACATTTGTACTGAAATATGACTTGGTGTGTGTAAAAATCAGACTTGGATTCCCTGTTGATGATCCTAAACCTCCATCCATGGTCGACTGAAGAGTTGTCCAGCTGACATTTGGTCTAATAAATCTGTCAGGTTTCATTTTTTATCTCTGTATATATTTGAGGTATTGGTTTGGACTCCACGTGTGATTGTTTTATTACTGCCTTTTCTGTCGTACACTGATTGATTGAATTGCCTTTAATACTTTTCCATCGTTAATGCTCCGTGTGTCCATATATGGTCCTTTGACTCAGTTCATTATTATTATTATTATACCTTGTATTTACGCCTCCTGATTCATGTCCAATCAACAGTTCTATTAAAGTCTGTGTGTGAACAGTTGTGGGTTCTTCATTACAGCTTTAACAGGTTTCATCAGTTCCATGAAGAAGAAAAC
>NC_043977.1:56567288-56622288 GCF_902148855.1 Sphaeramia orbicularis | reverse complement strand
GTACTGTAAAATACTCACATCCACTACATATGGTACTGTAAAATACTCACATCTACTACATATGGTACTGTAAAATACTCACATCTACAACATATGGTACTGTAAAATACTCACATCTACCACATATGGTACTGTAAAATACTCACATCTACTACATATGGTACTGTAAAATACTCACATCCACTACATATGGTACTGTAAAATACTCACATCCACTACATATGGTACTGTAAAATACTCACATCCACTACATATGGTACTGTAAAATACTCACATCTACCACATATGGTACTGTAAAATACTCACATCTACTACATATGGTACTGTAAAATACTCACATCTACCACATATGGTACTGTAAAATACTCACATCTACTACATATGGTACTGTAAAATACTCACATCTACTACATATGGTACTGTCAAATACTCACATCTACTACATATGGTACTAAATCTAAAATCTACTGGAGCAGATGGTTCTCCTTTATCACAGGAGGAGGATTGTGAGGAGACACTGTCTGCTCCTCAGAGGGATCCAGAGGAACACACAGGTCACAGAAGGTTTTAGGTTTTTATTTTTTTATGTGTAGCTCAGAGTAAATCTACATTCATTCACATTGCATTCTTTTATAGTATTTTGATTTTAACATGAGTGTGACAAGTGATGAGAATAAATGATTGGATAAACAGCTTGTGCATTGGTATCCTTTTTACCAGAGCACAGCTGGAAAACAGCAAGAGAAGGATCCATCAACTTCCACAGCAGCAGCAGCAGGTCAAAGGTCAAAGGGACATTTAGAATAAATGTCAGGTTCAGTCTTCACGTCCAACTGTGGATTTGAAATAATATATGTTCCATGTTCTATGTTTGAACAGTTATCAGTTAAAGAGCTTCATTGGAGGCATTTCCTTAAAAAAATGAAAAAAATGGACAAAAACATGTTGTCTTTGGATGGACAGATTAGGACGGCCCACCTAGGAATTCAGTGAGTGGAACACCAGGTGGGGGGGCATTGTCCCAGGTAATAGGTGGTAACTGTTGGAACAATATTATAGATTTGAACTGTTGTATTTTTACTGTTAGGGAAGAAAGAAGAACAAGAAAATTGAATTCTGTGTCTTTATTTGACTGATGATGACTGTGGCAGTGGATTAATCTGATGTATGTGGAGTATCTGTGGATCAGGCTATACTCTGGATATATGTGGAGTATCTGTGGATCAGGGTATACTCTGGATATATGTGGAGGATCTGTGGATCAGGGTATACTCTGGGTATATGTGGAGGATCTGTGGATCAGGCTATATTCGGGGTCTATGTGGAGTATCTGTGGATCAGACTATACTCTGGGTATATTTGGAGGATCTGTGGATCAGGCTATACTCTGAGTATATGTGGAGTATCTGTGGATCAGGCTATACTCTGAGTATACGTGGAGTATCTGTGGATGAGGCTATATTCTGGGTATATGTGGACTATCTGTGGATCAGGCTATACTCTGGGTATATGTGGACTATCTGTGGATCAGACTATACTCTGGGTATATGTGGACTATCTGTGGATCAGACTATACTCTGGGTATATGTGGACTATCTGTGGATCAGGCTATACTCTGGGTATATGTGGACTATCTGTGGATCAGGCTATACTCTGGGTATATGTGGACTATCTGTGGACTGCTGCTGCTGCTGTTGGTGCTTTGTCCTGTTGTTTGATTCCTTTGGAACTCACTTTAAAGTGTCAGTGACTGGTTGTGGTGTTGGAGCTGCGTCACATTCATCAGGACAGTTTGTGGGTTGAACTCTGAACACGTCTGATGTGATGAAATGTTTGAGGTCGACTGTGACACTGAGCAGCGGAAGCATCGATGAGGAGATATGAACGAAGGATGAGACTTGAGTCCTGATCAAAGATAGAGACAGTGAAGACGCCGACTCTGACAAGAGAAGACCATCTGACTGGACATGGACCACAGCATCTACATCCTGGTGTTGGTGTCCTTGAACATTCCAGGTAGGAACAGGATGGATGAGACTGAAGTCTGGGACACAAACAGAGTGTGTGTGTGCTTGGATGAACGACAGGCTTTGAATGCACCACACTGTGGACACACTGATGCATTCCAGCGTCTCCACTGGACACAGTGGGACTGCTGTTGGTCACCCAGTCTGTTTCATGTGTTTGTCCCATTAGACAGAATGATGATGGGATGTTGTTTTGAGCGCTGATGAACCACAGCAGCTCATGTTTGGATGTGGGATGTTGAACGGTGCCTGTGCTTTATTGACGCCTGTTCAGCATTTGTCAGTGTTTGATTGGATGTTTGGTTTGTGTTGGTCTTCCAGTTACTGTTGCACTTCTAATACAGTTGTGTTTGTTGGATGTAGACTCAGTGAAAAGTAGCGGTGTTTGGTACCTGATCGCTGGTTCAGACCTGTTACGTGCACTGCGCCTACACTCCGGCCCCGTTCTCTGTCATTAACTATTGTGTCTGTTCAGGCTCTCATTGGCTGTTTGGTTCTTGTCCCCCTTGTGTTGCTGGGCCCCCTGACTCTATCCGTTCTATCCATCGGTTCCCTTTTTATGTTTAGGTCTCCTTAACCCCTAGACGGACCCTAACAGACCATAAAAGGAGCTGTTTTTAACTGATGAACCGGATACGTTCATGTGAAGAGGCTTCAGTCAACAGGAAATCACACCTAGATTCTGTTTCTGAGAAATGCTATAAATGTACAAACACAGGCTCATCTCCATGGTTACAGACACATCATGTGTGCGTCTGATAGAAGTCGTAGCGTGTGCTGATGGTCATGTGACTCCTGATGATAAATGAGTGTCCAACTCAGATCAGTGTGAATCCAGTCAAATATTATTGGTTTGATGAATCCTGTCTGTTCCAACTGTGACAGTGTCAGAGCTGATTTAGAAGGAGGAGCTGCTGACTGGGTCCATCATTGACTTCTGTCATAGATACCATGGCATAAACCAGTGCAAATGTGTGTTGTGCTTTCATCAGCCTCAGGTTCTGTCTTTAACTGGTCTGTGTTGGATTTATGGATCAGGATCAAACACATGGATGTTGGATTTAGTTCTGTGTAAATATGATATGGAATTATGTGCAGTCCATGCCATGGAGGAAGGTACTTCATGTTTCTGTACATATTCAATTCCATTTAGAAGGTATAGGCTTTTAGAAATAGGACAAAAATAACCTCCAGTCCAATATGGTCTTTTATCTCTTAATAGGCCAAAAAAGCTGAGACACAATAGAATAGACAGCTGTGGTCAGCTGAGCCACATTTACATTCACTCATTTAGGAGAAAAGCTGATCATGGTTCATCCTTAATCATTAATATTATCAATCATAGGTTGAAGATGATATTAGACTTTCATCTGGTCAAATGGCTGATCTATTGGGGGGATTGGATCAGTGGAACTTAGACATAGACAGGAGTTTCAATAATTTTCAGAGTAGACGATTATTTGTTAAAAGTAGGTGGCTCTTCCCAGATGGCAGGGGTGGGGTCCAGGGGCGAAGCCCTGGTGGGGGTTATACAGGGGGCAGAGCCTCCCTATGCCATATTCAAGCAAAATGACTGTTTTCCATACCTCATTTGACCTAATTTTATGGCCAATTTTAGATCTGAACAGAGCACTATGTCTGTATTGCAAAAGGCAAAGTGTAGACCTCAGAACAGGTAAAGGCTAAAAAAAAAGTGACCTTGCTCCAAACTATGTCTAGTGATCTCCATTTACATTATTCTTTGTTCATGTAAAATTCATATATATTTGTACATTTTATATTTGTTGAAGGTCAAATCAACTTTAAATGATAGTCATTTGATAAAAAGACAGATGCTCCTCGATCTTGTATAAATCTGATGGTCAAATGAATTCAGGCCGGGAGATCTGTTCACCAAATGGGCTCTGGAAGACTGGACAGAAGTCTGTTGCGACTGAAAATGTAAAAATATGCTGATAACTACTACTCCAGTTACATAGGTTTAATAAGGGACACTAGCTGGTTTTGGATTTTTGCCAGTCCATGTATAAATTTGCAATAAAGTTTCCTGAAGCTGGTTTGTTCTGTTTAAATGTGAATATTTCATATTCTATTTCCAACCACTGTCATTCATTATGTATTTTGGGAAATTTGTTTACATCGAAACTATTAGTTTACATCTTACAAAGATCTGTTATAATTTACAAAATCCATATTTTGCTTTTTGGCACTTGAAGCTACAGACATACATGAAGAACATGAGATCTTAGCGAGACTACAGTGTATACAGTGTATCCAGTGGATGCCCCGGCAGTCCAGGTCAAAGCCGCTGTAGTTCCATATCGTCCACACAGGGGATTGCAGGGTCACATTCATGGGCTCAATAGACCTTTGACCCTGTACGGAGGTTGACATTTCCCCGTGTGAACGAATGACAATATATCCCGCGAGGGTCACTAGTAATAGTGTTATGGAAAAATAATACTCTACTAATTCATCTTCAATAAGGAAGGGTCAGTTCAAGCGATCAGTGTCAAAGAAATCACTTTATTTGGAGGTCCATAGAAAGAGATATCACTCAGACAAAACACTAAGAGGGTCTGAACCCAAAAATACAAATCACACTGCAGTCTTCTGTCTCCCATGAGAAAATTATGATGTGTGGAAAGTGTTTTGGTTAGTGTCAGGAACTTAGAGATTAGACCCCTGTGAGAAATGTTGGTTTGGCCTTCTACTCTGGACAAAACTGCTCTATAATACACAGTGACATGAATATATCTGAAATAGAGTTGGAAGCCTATAAGATATATGAAATATATGAAAATATATATGAATATATATGGATATAAGTAATTTTGCCATTACAATAGTAATCTGGTGATACAAGTAAAGCCCCGCAATCCATACGTACACACATTTTTTTTTTTTTTTCACGATCAGGCGGGAGGTTTCTAATCTTGTGCTGGGCGGCAAAAAAGACCTGACCTGAGCTCCAGAGCGGAAAGTACCGGCGACACATATTAAAATAGCCGGCGAAAATCGCGGGCAGCCGGCGGTTATTGAAACCCTTGCATAGATCATGGTTGGATTCTCCCACATTCTTGTTGTCTATGCTTTGATGAAAACCCTAGGGGTGTTCTGCAGGGCTGTGGTGGTCCCCTGCCGCCGCTGTCCAACACCTGGCTGTGCTGAGGACAGGATGTCTCCAACTGGACCAAGGAACAAAGAGGCAGAAAACTGTGGGCAGTGTTCAGATGGTCTGCCTCTGGGTTCTGGTCCTCAGCTGGGCAATGCTCCACCACGCTGCCCCTTGTACGGGGGGGGGGGGGGGGGGGGCTCTGTGGACAGAGTGGGCAGGGTTTGTACTGTCCACATTTGTATTTGTCCAACAGGTTCATGGGACTGGTTCATTGGTTCATGGGACTGTCTGCTGTTCGCTGGGGGTGGAGCTAACTAACTGTTCCTACTAGCACTGATGAATACTTAGTGTCTGTAAAGCCTTTGGTAGATCCATTCCTGTTCTTCTCCTCATGCTACTGTAGTCCACTCTGTGTGCTACAAGGGTAGACAGGAGCAAGCCAGGTGGCAGGGAAAACATGGACTGGATTTTCAGTCATGTGGGCGTCCTCTATATGGACAAGTGGAATGGACCGGATAAGGACGCACTGAAGGGGCTGTGGACCTGAAACTATGAAGAGAAGGGAAACGGACAGATTTAGGATCAGGTTTAAGTGAATAATGACAGGTTTTAGGATTATTGATTTAAACTCATATTCTGGACACATTATGTTGGAGTTGGAGGAACGTTTTTATTTAAAAAAAAAATTAGTGAAAAAGCATCAAATTATTTAGGGGTGGTTAAGAATATTTTAAGGGGCCTTCAGCCCCCCTAAAACAGGCCTAATGACACCACTGGTGTACATAAGGTGATGGCGCTGCAGCGGGCCGGCTGCTCTACAGGAGCCCAGAGCCCAAGAGCACGTCAAAAAGTCACAGATACAGTGAAACTGCCATAGAGAGAATCGTGGCAAGGCAGGTTTATTTCTACAGCACATTTCATGTACAAGACAATTCAAAGTGCTTTACATAAAACACTAAAAGCATTACAGCAGAAGCAATAAAAAGTATAGGCATGAGAAAAACAAACAAAACAAAATCAGATAAACGGATAAAAACTTTCATCTTAAAAGAATCTAAACTCTGTTCAAATGCAGCTGAGAACAGGTGGGTCTGTAACCTGGGTTTAAATAAACTGAGTGTTTCAGCTGATCTGAGGTTTTCTGGGAGTTTGTTCCAGACATGTGGAACATAGAAGCTGAACGCAGCTTCTCCATGTCTGGTTCTGACACTGGGAACTGACAACAGACCGGATCCAGATGACCTGAGGGGTCTGGGGGGTTCATACTGGGTCAGGAGGTCACTGATGGATTTTGGTCCTAAACCATTCAGAGCTTTGTAGACCAGCAACAGAACTGTACTCTGATGGACAGGCAGCCAGAGGAAGGACCTCAGAGTTGGACTAATGTGGTCCGCTTTTCTGGTCTTAGTGAGGACTCTAGCAGCAGAGTTCTAAATGAGCTGCAGTTGTCTATTGTATTTTTTTGGTCGACCTGTAAAGACACTGTTACAATAATTAAACTGACTGAAGATGAACACATGGACTAGTTTTTCCAGGTCCTGCTGAGACATCGGATCTTTTATCCTTGAGATGTTCTTAAGGTGATAGTAGGCTGATTTTGTGACTGCCTTGATGTGTTTTTCAAAATTTAGGTTGGAGTTCATCACTACACCCAGATTTCTGGCGTGGTTGGTGGTTTTCAGGTCTATAGACTGAAGCTCTGTGGTGACCTGCAGTCGTTTCTCTTTGGCACCAATGACAATTACCTCAGTTTTTTTTTTTGTTCAACGGAAGAAAGTTGTGGCACATCCAGTCATTAATCTCCTCAATGCATTTACCCAGAGCCTGTACAGGGCCTTGGTCTCCAAGTGACATTGTGATATAGATCTGTATGTCATCTGCATAGCTATGGTAGCTAATATTGTTCTTTATAACTTGCACCAGTGGGAGCATGTAGATGTTAAACAGAAGAGGCCCAAAGATAGAGCCTTGGGGAACCCCACATGTAATTCTTGTTTGCTCAGATGTAAAGTTACTTAATGACACAAAGTACTTCCTGTTCTCTCAGTATGTCTTGAACCAGTTTAGTACAGGTCCAGACAGACCCACCCAGTTCTCCAGTCGTTTCAGTAATATAATGTGGTGGACTGTATCAAACGCAGCACTGAGGTCCAGTCAAACTAACACTGACATGTTTCCATTGTCTGTATTCAGACCGATGTCATTCATCACTTTGGTCAGAGCAGTCTCAGTGCTGTGGTGCTGTCGAAAACGTGGGATTAAACAGAAACCCCCACAGGTGAAGCAGAGACAGAGGAGGGTGTGCCCCCCCCAGCTCAGAAATGGACCACAGACAGTGAGCTGCTGTATGAGCCAATGAAGCGCTCAGGAAATACAAAACAATAATGACAACCAATCACTGATGGAATAGGGCGGGCTGTAGGCTGTCCACCCAATCACAAATAAGACCCAATAGTAGTGGAGTCTGTTGGATAAACGTTTTCCCTTAACTTTGGACTGGGGTGGGGGCAAGATGGAAAATTGGGTGGGCTGAGCCCAGCCCCGCCCATGCCTACCGCCGGCCTCAGTCTAAACCACCTTTACTGCTTCACTTCCTGTTTGTCACAGCAACTGCTGATTCCAGCTCTGTGATTGGTTCCACAGTCTGTCCATCAGCTGCTGTTCCACAATCCACTGACAGAACCTGTTCAACTCAACATTTGGATTCAAATGATTAATATATGAGTTTAATAACTACAGATCAGCTCTGGATCAATGGGTTTTTAATTCAACCATCAAACACAAACTGAACAATAATCAGTTTAATTCAGTCTGAGTCGATTTCAGTCGATTCATTCATGATTTCTCCAGTTTGACTGATCCTGCTCAACCTAAATGTGTCAGTTTCATCTTGTCGTCGTTCATCTGCTGCTGTTCAGTCATGTCATATATTTGTATTTGAACCTTCATCTGTGTCTCATGTGCTGCTTTGGTATTTAGACGCCGTTTGTCAAAGTCAAAGCACAAACACAGTTCAGACAGATTTGGATCCAACCTGATCAGCCTCAGTTTCCTGTTTGGTTCCTAATGTGGACATGTTTGAGTTCTAATCCCAGTCTTGTCCTGTTTTCATGGCTGTCCTTTGTGTTTTTCCTGCAGGGCTCCTGTCTGAAAACAACAGCACTTCAACAGGTAAGAAATGCACAAAGGAGGGATGTGAACTGGGCTGAAGCTGAACATCCTGGTTCAGGTGGTTTTCATCTGAACAAACTGGAGCCAATGCAGAGGATTCAGGAAGGATGGGTTTACAGAAGCTCCACTGAGCACGCTCAGCTCCTGTTCCTGACATTTGGACAAGTGTGGCTTTAAAGATCCACAAGTGAAGGAAACACTGACAAACAGGAGCAGACTGAGCCATTCAATTCACTGACTGAATGAATGAGGGATGAACTGAGTCCGTTTGGACACAAAATCTGTCAGTGGGACTGAAAACACTGTTCACACATGGAAACCACATGTGCTCAATAATCCAGTCCATGTGGTCCAGATGGGCTGGTGTGGTTCTGGACTGGACTCTGACTGGTCTGTCTTATTTCTACAGGGTCTGTCCACTTCAGGTTGGTGGGAGGAGCCAGTCGTTGTCATGGTGACCTGGAGATGAAACGACAGGATGGAAACTGGAAACCAGTGGATGGGATACAATGGTACAGGAAGTTAGGAAACAGAGTTTGTGCAGAACTGGACTGTGGATCTGCAGTTTCAGTGAGAAAAAGAAACACTCCTTCATTTATAAATAATTGGTGGATCAGATCAGTCTGTGATGAATCTGCACTGAGGGACTGTTTTAGATCTGTTCCATATCTCCTGTCATCTCTGGAGCTGAATTGTTCAGGTAAGAGCATTAACACTGAACCCTAACCCTTCCACTGTCACTGTGGGCTCCAGACTCTGTGGACTCTCAGATCCTGGTCGGTCCAAGACTTCAACTCACATTTAATGTGAACTCACACAAACTGATCAATACAATCAATCAATAATATCCACGTCCACAAACAAACAGCTGATTGAACATCATGTCACACAGAAGAAACAAACACAAACACATATGAATGTGAGTCCACTACAGTCCAGTAAAATCCACTATATAGTCCAAGCCCCAGACCCTGGTCTACTCCAGTCCACTAGAGTCCCTTACAGTCTACTTCAGACTCTAGTCTTATTCCAGTCTGCTTCCATCTGTGTCCACAGACTCTGTCAGACTGGTCCATGGGTCCAGTGTGTGTTCAGGCAGACTGGAGGTCCGGTCTAACCAGTCCAGGTCCTGGTCCTCAGTGTGTGAAGGACACTTAGACCTTCATGGTGCCCAGGTGGTCTGTAGGGAGCTGGGCTGTGGGGCTCCTGGGCTCCTCCAGGGGGCGCTCTCTGGAGCAGCGGAGGCTCCTGTGGTGCAGACGTTCACCTGTGAAGGCCATGAGTCTGCTCTGCTGGACTGTGGAAGCTCAGGGTCAGAGAACTGCTCATCTGGAACAGCTGTGGACCTTACCTGCACAGGTGGGCAGAGCTTTGACTGACACCAGCTGACATCAGTTCACTCACTTTGAGCTCATTTATCTGTCATTTGTATTTGATCAGATCCTGATGATGTCAGACTGGTGGGAGGAGCCAGTCGCTGTAACGGTACAGTACAGATCAAACATCATGGAGAATGGAGAGACGTGGGATATGATTTTTCTTATGACCCCTGGACCCTGAAGGCAGCAAATGTCATATGTCGTCGACTGGACTGTAGATCTGCTGTTTCTATGAGAGAATCTGATTCATCTGATCTTGTATGGTTCATCAGCCCCATCTGTCTTCTCTCTACATCTGCACTGATGGACTGTGTGAGAATGACTCCTTTTTACTCTGGCTCCACCCTGTCCCTCACCTGTTCAGGTAAGTCTGCCTGTACAGGTGGGGGGGGCTCTGTGGATTCAGTGGACAGGGTTTGTACTGTCCACGTTTGTATTTGTCCAACAGGGAGCGCTTGGTTCATGGGACTGTCTGCTGTTCGCTGGGGGTGGAGCTAACTAACTGTTCCTACTAGCACTGATGAATACTTAGTGTCTGTAAAGCCTTTGGTAGATCCATTCCTGTTCTTCTCCTCATGCTACTGTCGTCCACTCTGTGTGCTACAAAGGTAGACAGGAGCAAGCCAGGTGGCAGGGAAAACGTGGACTGGATTTTCAGTCATGTGGGCGTCCTCTACATGGACAAGTGGAATGGACTGGATAAGGACGCACTGAAGGGGCTGTGGACCTGAAACTATGAAGAGAAGGGAAACGGACAGATTTAGGATCAGGTTTAAGTCAATAATGACAGGTTTTAGGATTATTGATTTAAACTCATATTCTGGACACATTATGTTGGATTTGGAGGAACTTTTTTGTTTAAAAAAAAATTAGCAAAAAAGCACCAAATTATTTAGGGGTGGTTAAGAATATTTTAGGGGGCCTTCAGCCCCCCTAAAACAGGCCTAATGACACCACTGGTGTACATAAGGTGATGGCACTGCAGCGGGCTGGCTGCTCTACAGGAGCCCAGAGCCCAAGAGCACGTCAAAAAGTCACAGATACAGTGAAACTGCCATAGAGAGAATCGTGGGATTAAACAGAAACCCCCACAGGTGCAGCAGAGACTGAGGAGGGTGTGCCCCCCCCCCCCCAGCTCAGAAACAGACCACAGACAGTGAGCTGCTGTATGAGCCAATGAAGCGCTCAGGACATACAAAAAAATAGGACCAATAGTCCTGTAGCTTACCGGCCAAATTAAAAGCTTGGGAAATGTATCCAGATGTCATTTATTCTCACCCAGTTCTGTGTATTTATTCTATTACAGAAATAGCTCATGTTTTGGTCATATTCCAATCAGATCTGTAAAAAAATCAAATTAAATCTTGATATCATTGATACTTACTGATTTATTGGATCAATCGACTTCCTATGTGTTATAATGGGAAAATTTTTCAAAGTCGCACCCAATCCAGAATCAGATCCGGATCCAAATAATTTCTCTAACTTTTTTTGAGATTATTATAAAGAAGCTGTATACCAAGTTTGACGTCAATCGGAATTGTAGTTTTGGAGAAGAAGACAATTGAAATTTTTGTAACGGATGACAGACGACAACGATGACAGACGACGACGACAGACGCTGCATGATGACAATAGTTTATGGCCTGTCAGCCGGTAAGCTAACATTAATGAAAACCAATCACTGATGGAATAGGGCGGGCTGTAGGCTGTCCACCCAATCACAAATAAGACCCAATAGTAGTGGAGTCTGTTGAATAAATGTTTTCCCTGAACTTTGGATTGGGGGGGGGCAAGACGGACAATTCTGTGGGCTGAGCCCAGCCCCGCCCATGCCTACCGCCGGCCTCAGTCTAAACCAACTTCACTGCTTCACTTCCTGTTTGTCACAGCAATTGCTGATTCCAGCTCTGTGATTGGTTCCACAGTCTGTCCACCAGCTGCTGTTACACAATCCACTGACAGAACCTGTTCAACTCAACATTTGGATTGAAATGATTAATATATGAGTTTAATAACTACAGATCAGCTCTGGATCAATGGGTTTTTAATTCAACCATCAAACACAAACTGAACAATAATCAGTTTAATTCAGTCTGAGTCGATTTCAGTCGATTCATTCATGATTCCTCCAGTTTGACTGATCCTGCTCAACCTACAGGGTGGGGAAGCAAAATTTACAATGAACATTTAGTTGTTTTTTCTCAGCAGGCACTACGTCAATTGTTTTGAAACCAAACATATATTGATGCCATAATCATGCCTAACACTATTATCCATACCTTTTCAGAAACTTTTGCCCATATGAGTAATCAGGAAAGCAAACGTCAAAGAGTGTGTGATTTGCTGAATGCACTCGTCACACCAAAGGAGATTTCAAAAATAGTTGGAGTGTCCATAAAGACTGTTTAGAATGGAAAGAAGAGAATGACTATGAGCAAAACTATTACCAGAAAGTCTGGAAGTGGAGGAAGCAACAAAAACGTACCAAAGCTTTTATTAAAGCTCTCAAATCCAAAATCCTAAAGGATCCAACCAAATCCATCCAGATACCAGGTTTTGCCATGGCTTAAAGCAAACTACCCAGATGGAAATTATGGATGGACACAGGATGGTGCTCCAGCCCACACAGCTAGAAAAATACAAGATTTCTGCAAATCCAAGTTCAGCAATTTTTGGGAATCATGTTTATGGCCGCCTTCTAGCCCAGATCTAAACCTCTGGATTCTGCTATTTGGGGCGTTTTAGAACATGCTACCAATAGAACATCACACAGCAATGTGGACTTTCTTAAAGATACTATTAAAGAAGAATGGGAGAAGTTGTCACCCGAATATTTGAGGAACATTTGTGCAAGTTTCAGGAAGTGTGTGAAGGTAGTTATTGAGAAAGAAGGAGGACACATAGAATAAAAAAATGTTCTATTATGTACATTTTCTTGTGGCAAATAAATTCTCATGACTTTCAATAAACTAATTGGTCATACACTGTCTTTCAATCCCTGCCTCAAAATATTGTACATTTTGCTTCCCCACCCTGTAAATGTGTCAGTTTCATCTTGTCGTTGTTCATCTGCTGCTGTTCAATCATGTCATATATTTGTATTTGAACCTTCATCTGTGTCTCATGTGCTGCTTTGGTATTTAGACGCCGTTTGTCAAAGTCAAAGCACAAACACAGTTCAGACAGATTTGGATCCAACCTGATCAGCCTCAGTTTCCTGTTTGGTTCCTAATGTGGACATGTTTGAGTTCTAATCCCAGTCTTGTCCTGTTTTCATGGCTGTCCTTTGTGTTTTTCCTGCAGGGCTCCTGTCTGAAAACAACAGCACTTCAACAGGTAAGAAATGCACAAAGGAGGGATGTGAACTGGGCTGAAGCTGAACATCCTGGTTCAGGTGGTTTTCATCTGAACAAACTGGAGCCAATGCAGAGGATTCAGGAAGGATGGGTTTACAGAAGCTCCACTGAGCACGCTCAGCTCCTGTTCCTGACATTTGGACAAGTGTGGCTTTAAAGATCCACAAGTGAAGGAAACACTGACAAACAGGAGCAGACTGAGCCATTCAATTCACTGACTGAATGAATGAGGGATGAACTGAGTCCGTTTGGACACAAAATCTGTCAGTGGGACTGAAAACACTGTTCACACATGGAAACCACATGTGCTCAAGAATCCAGTCCATGTGGTCCAGATGGGCTGGTGTGGTTCTGGACTGGACTCTGACTGGTCTGTCTTATTTCTACAGAGTCTGTCCACTTCAGGTTGGTGGGAGGAGCCAGTCGTTGTCATGGTGACCTGGAGATGAAACGACAGTATGGAATATGGAAACCAGTGGATGGGTCAGAATGGTACAGGAAGTTAGGAAACAGAGTTTGTGCAGAACTGGACTGTGGATCTGCAGTTTCACTGAGAGGCAGATGGACTGATTCACTTATAAAGAGTTGGCAGATCACTTCAGTCTGTGATGAATCTGAACTGAGGGACTGTTTTACATCTACTATATATCTCTCTTCATTCCTGGAGCTGAGTTGTTCAGGTAAGAGCATTAACACTGAACCCTAACCCTTCCACTGTCACTGTGGGCTCCAGACTCTGTGGATTCTCAAATCCAGGTCGGTCCAAGACTTCAACTCAGATTTAATGTGAACTCACACAAACTGATCAATTCAATCGATCAATCAATAACATCCACGTCCACAAACAAACAGCTGATGAACATCATTTCACACAGAAGAAACAAACACAAACACATATGAATGTGAGTCCACTACGGTCCAGTAAAATCCACTATATAGTCCAAGCCCCAGACCCTGGTCTACTCCAGTCCACTAGAGTCCCTTACAGTCTACTTCAGACTCTAGTCTTATTCCAGTCTTCTTCCATCTGTGTCCACAGACTCTGTCAGACTGGTCCATGGGTCCAGTGTGTGTTCAGGCAGACTGGAGGTCCGGTCTAACCAGTCCAGGTCCTGGTCCTCAGTGTGTGAAGGACACTTGGACCTTCATGGTGCCCAGGTGGTCTGTAGGGAGCTGGGCTGTGGGGCTCCTGGGCTCCTCCAGGGGGCGCTCTCTGGAGCAGCGGAGGCTCCTGTGGTGCAGACGTTCACCTGTGAAGGCCATGAGTCTGCTCTGCTGGACTGTGGAAGCTCAGGGGCACAGACCTGCTCATCTGGAACAGCTGTGGACCTTACCTGCACAGGTGGGCAGAGCTTTGACTGACACCAGCTGACATCAGTTCACTCACTTTGAGCTCATTTATCTGTCATTTGTATTTGATCAGATCCTCATGATGTCAGACTGGTGGGAGGAGCCAGTCGCTGTAACGGTACAGTAGAGATGAAACAACATGGAGAATGGAGGGACGTGGGATATGGTCTTTCTTATGACAATTGGACCCTGAAAGCAGCAGATGTCATATGTCATCGACTGGACTGTGGATCTGCTGTTTCTGTGAGAGGATCTGGTTCATCTGGTCCTTACTGGTTCATCAGCTCCGACTGTCTTCTCTCTACATCTGCACTGATGGACTGTGTGTCAACAGGTCCTTTTCACCCCGACTTCACCCTGTCCCTCACCTGTTCAGGTAAGTCTACTGATGATGGTCCTGATTCTGTCCCAGTTCCTCCATGAGTCCATTCAGGTGTGTTTTATCTGAGCTGGGTCAAACCAAACCCAGTCAGACCAGGTCCACACATTGGACAGTTGGACTGAACCATCAAACACATGCAGCTGAATTCAGTTCCAGTCCATGAACGTGGTCACATGACTCTGCTTTCCAACAGGCTGTTGAACAGCTCAGAAGGACTGAGTCCATTAGTTTGAACTGGACTTTGTGTTGGTCCATGTGCTCTTTTTCCAGCTCTATGTGGGTCTGCTGGACTCTGAGGACACCATGGAAACATCACTGACACTAAAGCATGTCCTTAAATGCAGATGTTTGACATGAGCCACATGTTTCCAGTGGTCTGAGATGAACCAGTGCACAGGTCACTGATCAAACCCACTGCATTATGGTGCATTCACTGACCACTGGGATTGTGTGTGTGCCTTTGAACAGACCCCACTCACACATATTGAACGTTCAGTCTGACTTCAGAATGACTGTGTGTCCACCAGCGCTGACGTTCAACTAACTCTAACCTGTGACTGAGGATCCACAGAGTGGACCTGAGGCCTGTTTGAGTCCAGTCTGAATGTAGACAGCGCCCTCTGTTGGAATCCAGGTCAACAACAGCACACACTCACTGTGTCCTTCAGCTCCACATTCAACACTAAAGGGCCTTTTATTGGTGTGTTCTGTGTTCTGCTGTTTTCTTTGAGGACGTTGTGTCTCTGCTTGAACTGGTCCATGAGTCCAGTTTAGTTCCTGTGTCACTAATGACTGACAGGAGGCTTTGACAGAGTCCACCCTCACACTGCCGTCTGTCCAGGGGCTTTTGTGTCTTTAAACATGTGTGTGTGTTGTTGTGGGTCCACAGACTCTGTCAGACTGGTCCATGGTTCCAGTCGGTGTTCAGGCAGACTGGAGGTCAGAGTGGCTTATTTTGTGACTTCTAGGACGGGTGCCCGTGAAATTTTCGCACTGACCCGAGAATGTCCATAAAGCACAGCGTGTCAGGTTTCGGAAACTGTTGGATTTTTTCCGACTGGACAAATAATGAAAGAGTTACGGTCATCTGAACTCCACATGCAGAGGACACAGGACTGCAGGTACAGGTGTGTCTGACCTGACCCACCTGTCCGATCCAGAATGCAGATCCCAATGCGTTATAACGCAAAAACTATTGCGTTATAACGCAATACTTTTGAACTATTGCGTTATAACAAAATACTTTTTTTTTTCTTCATGTCCCTTCTCGGGCTCCGTAAGATGGTGATGAGAAATATAAAAGAAATAATCTAACCGAGGCTGTGATTGATCAATAATAGGCCTAGATGATCTTATTATTAGGCTGTAAATGTTGTCCTAGGCTGATGGTTCTAGTGTTGGTGTCGTGCTTGTTGAACTGAGGGGATCCAATGGACGGGTTCGAGCCTTTTTTTTTTTTTTTTAAATATGCGATACTCGGGAATTCCCCCTTTTTCTCGGTACCTTAGTGCCACCGAGTTTCTATTTGATATTCAAGAGTGTGCGGGAAATTTGCCGTTACTATTTGATTGGGTGGAAATTTGCACATAGGTGGGGTAATATTGATTGGCAGGTCAGTGAATAATGCTCTGATTGGTTATTCGCTCGGACATCAGAACAAGGCCAAAACTTTTAATTCGTAACTGTATTTGGTGATCCGTAACTTCAGTTTCGTAACTCGTAACTTCAGTTTTGAAACTTGTAACCTCAGCGTTGCACCTGAGGATGGCAGAGTTGTGCCTCTATCAGATTTAGTTCTACATGTGAACAAAACATTCCCAATGATACAAATATGGGCTTACACTGGCACAAATTATTTTTACAACCTCTTTTTTTTCATTACGTGTTTCAAAACTTTTCTTCAGCTACAAATCTGATGACACGGATTTGGTTCCATAGAACTGGTCCATGAGTCCTATTTAGTTCCTGTGTCACTAATGACTGACAGGAGGCTTTGAAAGATTAAAATTGCCTTAATCTTTGATTTTAACATGGTGTTTCCTCCAAAGTTCAGTGGTTTAGTTCATGTTCATCTGACATTTTGTCCACATTTCTGGAAAAAAAAGCATTTGTTCAAATCCAAATGGACCTATTATCAGTTTCTTTTCAGATAATATGTGTTTCCTGCTTCTGTAAAAGTCCACTTTCCATCATCCGTCATATTTCCAAATGTTCTGTGGTCAGTGGGGCCCATAAATTCAGATTTTCTGGTGAGAACTGAAAACCTTCTGCAGATGAATGTGAGAACAGGTGTGCACAGACATGGTTCTGGACAAGGAACAAGGAAGAACATTTGAACATGCAGCCATTATTAGTAGTAGTAGTATTTAGAAAGATTGCATATTTGTTCCTTCTAATCATCTCTCTGGGTAACCAACCAGTATGTATCTGTCATAATTATACTATTTATCACTGTGACAACAGACTGTATGTAAACTGAACAGATGTGTTGTTAACTCTTTCAAACCTGACGTGTCATCGCTGACACACCCTGTGCATATGCAGTTTGGACAGATGGAACTGTTTGACCATTTAAGACGTTGTGCTTTCCAGGTTTTATTGGGTCATTACGGTCATTTCACTCAGGCCTGAACTAGAAGCTGGAGAAGAAGCTGTTTGAGCAGAATTAGAACATGCAGGGAATTGTAAATGACTAGATTTTGAATGTTCTAAGTGTTATGGAAATATGGGCAGAAGGACTAACTTGAGGCACATTTTTAAATTCTTTTCTAGTAAAAACATTTTTTAAAATCCAGGTGGACCGCTTTAGGCTGAGGGTTGAAAGGGTTCCAGAGTCCACCCTCACACTGCCGTCTGTCCAGGGGCTTTTGTGTCTTTAAACATGTGTGTGTGTTGTTGTGGGTCCACAGACTCTGTCAGACTGGTCCATGGTTCCAGTCTGTGTTCAGGCAGACTGGAGGTCCGGTCCAACCAGTCCTGGTCCTCAGTGTGTGAAGAGGATTTGGACCTGAACGACGCCCAGGTGGTCTGTAGGGAGCTGGGCTGTGGGGCTCCTGGGCTCCTCCAGGGGGCGCTCTATGGAGAGGGGGAGGCTCCAGTCTGGACCAGTGAGCTCCAGTGTGAAGGAAATGAGTCTGCGGTCCTGGACTGTAGAAGGTCCAGCTCAGCTGGGAAGACCTGCTCACCTGGATCAGCAGCTGGACTCACCTGTACAGGTACCAAGGGGGCGTGGCTTTCATATGACAGTGTGTTCCTTTGACTCATGTCTTTGTGTCTTTGCTCAGATCCAGGTGGGGTCAGGTTGGTGGGACAGCCAAGCCGCTGTGCTGGTACTTTGGAGATCCAACACCAGGGACACTGGAGACCAGTAGGAGACCTGTATAAAGTCTGGGACCTGAAGTCTGGATCTGCTGTGTGTCAACATCTGGACTGTGGATCAGCTGTTTCAGTCAACAGAACAGATGATTCTACAGACAGACCTGTGTGGGGGGTCTCAGTTCGTTGTGTAAAGCTGACATCTGGACTGAGGGAGTGTGTTGAACTAGATGGTTCCTATAATCACTCATCTGCTGTGGACGTGGTGTGTTCAGGTACAAATGGACACAAACTGTGTCTGAACTGAATTCTCAGTGACCAGATGGTTCTGACTCTGACGTTTAAAGTTCCATCTAATGAATCTGTTCATTTCATCAGTTGATTATTTTGTCTCAGTTCATTGTTTTTTCTGTCAAATGAGTCAAATATTGACCTTTGACCTTTGGAACGTCCAGATCCCAAATGAACGTCTTCATTTGGACCAGATGAGGCTGAAAACACAAACAGATTTCCCATTAGTCTCATTTAGGACAAAAGGACCAAATGTTGACATGTGAGACTGTAAAACCACCACATGTTCATCATTTTTTACCCATAATGCAGTGGTTCCCAACCTTTTTTGGCTCGTGACCCCATTTTAACACCACAAACTTCTGGCGACCCCAGACATTCAAAACTGAGACTTTTTTTTTTTTGTTGCTAAAATTAATTTGTTTTTGATCATGTAATTGTTTGCTATACTATGTTGCAAATAAACATTAATTTTAGAGGACATTTAGTCTATATATTGTATATTATTATGGACAGAGGCAGTAAATCCAGGTGTAGATTAATGCACAAAGGGAGAATTGGATTTTCTTTGGTCAGGATATGTACAGTCAGTCCATCTTGGATTTACAAGGAGGACAATTAATACTGAACAAACAAGAACTGAAACTATGAATTATGAAAGAACTGCAGCATCTGAAACTGACCACAATGAACATTTGACACAGAAACAGAACCACAGAGCTGCAGTTTCAGTTTGTCTCTTAATGGATTGGGATTGTCTCTGTCAACTCAACATAGATTTTTTTTTTTGTGCTGGGCAGCGATTAAAATTTCTCATTGCAATTAATCGCATGGATTTCTGCGATTAATCACAATTAATCGCATAGTTATATTGGGGGAGTTGCCGGTATCAACAGCGTGTATTTCCTTTCAGTGATATTTCAGACTTGAAGTACTCCGCTGATAAAAATAATTCCACATGTCAGTGCTTCCAAATAACTTTGTCCTTCTCAACCCCACCATCTGAAGATATTTAAAATGAAAATTTCCATGGAACAGACTGGTACTTTTCTCCATGTTTATGTCCACACCAGTTTATTTCCGCTTGTGAGTGATTGACAGGAGTCTTAGTCCCACTAATCAGTACTAATACTAACAAGCCCAATAATATGTGATGTTCAGTTGTTCAAAGTAAACAAAGGAGGCCCTCTAGTGGTCGGAATAAGTGTCACTAATGTATGTTTTGTCCTATCGGTGTTCCCGTAGTCAGTTCGGACATAAGAAGGAACTAACAGACACGTTTCTTTCACTCTGTTTGTATGGCCCAAAAAACGTTTGCCTGTGAGTATTTTATGTTCAGTTGTTGTAAGAATAAATAGTATCAAATATCTCTGATGTGAACCTTTGTTGGTGGAAAAAAATACATTGTAAATCTTAAATTAATCTGTAAATGCTAATCATTAACGTGTCTATGGATTTTCCCATTCAAGATAGCATCGAGCTAATCACATCGTAAAAAAGTAAAGGTTAGTTCAAAGGCTGGCATATTAAACACAACCAATGAATTTACATAAACTTAGCATGAGCCTGCATAAAGAATTAGCAACCCATCTCCGACTGCTAGCATAAACAAATTAGCTTAAACATGTTAATAACACATTGCAATAAACACATCCAAAATAACATCATAAACATGTTTCTCACGGCACGTTTGCATGTGAAATTATTTAGCAAACAACAGAATGACTGATACATGCAGGCGGTGAACTGCAGGAGATAAGTTTGATTCAGCATTACTCGGAAAGTTCGCTCACTTTTCTCCTCTCAGACACTGGCGCTTGGTTCTACAGTGCATGTGGAGCACCAAAATAAAAGCATGAGTTTCAAAATAAGAGTCCGTATGTATAAATGAACTAAGACTTGCTTGAAAGGCAGAACAATAATCAAACGGCATTAACGGGAGATAAAAAAAATTGTCGGTGTTATTTAATGAATATGTTAATGCGGTAATAATGTGTTAACTTGCCCTGCCCTAATTTTTTTATTAAGTAAGTTAGTAGTTTTTTTTAATTTTTTTTTATCAGTTACTAGAATTTCAGGCGACCCCATTTGAATTCCAGGCGACCCCATGTGGGGTCCCCACCCCAAGGTTGAAAACTGTGCCATAATGCCTTTGAAGGTCAGCTGTGCTCTAAATGACCCATTCCTCATGTTTTCATTGGTCAGTGTTCATCCCATCCCAAACTCCTGTGGATCAGATCCATCTGTGTCTCTGAGGAGGATGGATTCTCTGACTGCTTGTTTGTGCTCATGTGTGCTGCTTGGTCCAATCATGTCTCTGTGTGTGGACAGATCTGCTGCCTCAGCCCAACATCTCCCTGTCTGACGGGGTCTTTGAGGTCTACCAGCAGGGGTTCCGGGTGCTGGTGGGCTCCGACTTCACCGTCACCTGCTCCGTCCGACCACAGTACCCAGGAGGCTCCTTCCGGCTGATCTCCGACACCAAGAAGCCGCTGAACCTCACCCTGCCGGCCGTCAATCACTCCGCCCACTTCCTGTTGTCTGCCATGGGCTACGCCCACCGAGGGAACTACACATGTGTTTATCACGTGGACGTTTATAACCGCAGCTTCTCGTCGTCTCAGAGCCCCGCCCTCTATCTCACTGTCGGAGGTAAGGTCAGGACAAACGCACACAAAACACCCACAATGCATCAGTAACAGTCACATGACCATGTTCCACAACATTCCCAGTGAGCAGAGTGAACAGGTGTGAGCAGAACCACGATGGTAGAACTGAGATCAGGTAAAGCCGGTCCAGTTGAACCTGTCAGAGACTGGGCTGAACCAACAAACACTCCTTTAATCTGAGCTCAGTTCAAAGCACAGTTTAAAACCAGTCCATTCAGGTTTAATGTAGGGCTGTAGCGATACACTAATCTCACGATACAATACACGATATTCAGCTCACGATTCAATATATACCATAATATTCAGCCAATGATACGATTCGATGTGCTTCGATACGATTTGATACACTTACATACTTTTCCGAAAGATTTTAAAGGACAGAGTGATTTTGGTGACATTTTATGAGTGCTCCATTGACTTGGATTGAATTAATTGAACTGAAAACTGAAAGCATCGATTAATTACACAATATATGGCTCTGACTGGACAGAGAGTCCACAGCTTGCAAATGCTGGACAAAATGAATCAAAGATGTGATAAGAATATTAGTTTGATTTAGTGAAACAGTGCAAACTGTGGCTTACAAGCCTCTGAAAAGTGCAGTATCTATAACCCCCTTATTAAACTTTTTATAAAAGCATACAAATCAAAACTTCCAAGAGGGATAATATCACAGCTTTATAAAAATATTTCAAATCTTAATAATTATTCCACCAAATACATCAAATGAAAATTGGAAAAGGAAGGTGGATTTGTA
Source organism: Sphaeramia orbicularis (assembly GCF_902148855.1). Taxonomy (NCBI): domain Eukaryota; kingdom Metazoa; phylum Chordata; class Actinopteri; order Kurtiformes; family Apogonidae; genus Sphaeramia; species Sphaeramia orbicularis. Next base: position 56,600,470 of record NC_043977.1, on the reverse strand, counting down.
GTAACAGATGAAGACTAGGAGCGGATATGCACATCGCAATGAAAAGCATGAGATCTCACATGTGGAAAGAATACTGTTGTAAAAACATGTCATGCTTTTTTCTTTTTCATAAGCCCATGTCAGAGTGCACACTTTTCCCAGGTTAACAGTAAATGTTGGACAAACTGTGGCTGTCAGTTGGCCCATCACTACCACAGATTCTGGGACTGTCAGGGTGTACAAAACTACTGGTCTGAGGTCAATAAAGCAATACAATTAATTTTTAAAACATACATTTTCTCTCACTTCAGAACTATGTATTTAGGACTCAAAACACCTGCTATGAACATACATGAATATCTGTGGAATGTTCTTTTGGCAGCAGGGTAAAAAGCAATAACATAAAAATGGATGATACAAGATGAGCCAACTGTTCAGCAATGGGTTCAAATAACATGGGACATTTACAAAATGGGAAAAAAAAAAAAAATCACCTTCACCGTTAATCTAAAATTAGAAATATTCATCAGACATTGGGAAAAATGGGAAAATTATGTGAAACAATACATGCCAAATTTTACCTTGGTGATATAAAAGGAGACTATTTGATTTAATATGTCCTTTTTTACTTTTTATTTTCATTCCGTGTTAATATCGCTCATAATCTTTCTTTCCAATTGAATATTATACAAAGCTAGATGTGTCCATGCTGTTCTCTCTCTGGATGTTTGAAGAATAGAAGAACAGACTTTATTTGCCATTTGCACACATACATAGTAGAATTCTTGTGCGTTTCCGTGAGTAAGAAGAGGAGCTAAGTAAGGATATGACAAGAACAGACAGATACCAAAACAAAGGTTAGGGTTGAAGAAAAAAAACAAAGAATTAGTTCTGATCCCTAAGAAAGTGGGACAGAGACAACCAGAACTATATTAACCTAACTGTAACTTGTTTACTGTGCACTGTTCGGCCCTGGATGGGGGGGTGCATGCGTACTGGCACAGTCGGGGGGGGGTGGGCAGGGCTCAGCCGGTTTCCTACTTATAATACGATGAGATACGGGGTGATGCGGACCGTGCCGCTGGCAGATGTGACAGTGAAACTTATCGCTCATTTATGCAGAGATGATTTTTTTTTGTCTGAAATATATGGTGTGGCGATAACAATTTTACTGTGTCGCTTTCCTTCTTCTTTTTAAACCCTAATTGCTCTCACACATCTGCTTTGAAGTATGAAGGTGCTGGATTTATATTCGCCGCCATTTTCTTGAATCTCTTAGCTCTGACTGCGTAAACATGAAGAGAAAGACGTGGGCGTCTGTGTAAAGAGAGTATCTACACGGGTCAGTTGCTGGAAATGCTCTACAGCAACACTAGTGGCTGGCTGACCTAATTGTTCTTCCTGCAAAGCAAACGGGGAGATGGGTGGTAAGCAGAGTGCCAGACGGAATGTGGGAGATTTGAATGGGGCTTGATGTATCAATCCTTGCAGCTGAAAAATTGATACTTTCTGAGAAAACAAAATATCGATAAATATCGCAGAATCGATTGTCTTTGTTTTAGTGTAAAAAAAACCCAAAACATTAAATTGTAAAAAATACTTTTATAAACTATCAAAAAAAAAAAAAAAAAAAAAAAAAAACTGAAAAAACTGAAATTTAAACAAAAAAACTTAAATTTTGTGCAATTTTAACAATATTCTGCCTCAACTTCACATTTCTACATGTGCATTATGGATCAGATCGACAAAGACACTAAACACTGAGGAACAGGCAGAAAAGAGTTCAAACTGGCCTGAGTTTTCTTTAGACATTTCAGGTTGATCATATTTGTTCAGGTTATTCACATTTTATTGTTACAGGATAGTTTGTAAATGTAAATATTTTCATAATTTAATGTTATTTTTTGTACTAAAACAAAGAAAAAAAAAGTGAAGTTTGTATTATTTATTGGCATAATGTAATGTTATTTTTCTCAAATCAAAGCAAGAAGAAAATCTGCAGTCATTCTTTTTAGTCGGTTCTTCTGCTGTTATTATTTGACTGTAGATCAGATTGGTCTGTATGTGGAACCTGAACTAAAATGAGTTCCACAGCCTGGACTGTGGAATTTTTGCACTTTGTACATTCATCCCACGGGCCGGATTGGAACCTTTGGGGGGGGACGCATTTGGCCCCTGGGACACATGTTTGAGACCCCTGTTTTAAAGGTTGTTTCTCTTGTGTTTCAGACTTGGTGACCAATCTGATCATCAGGGTGGTGCTCGTTGTCTCGGCTCTGCTCATATTTGATGTCTGCCTCTTCATCTACTATAAGGTACGTTCACATCTGTCCTCAGTGGATCCATTGGACTGTAGGCGGAGTCACACACACATCAGTCTGAACTGCACATGTCTGCTGCCATGTTCGTTCCAGGTCACCATGAAGCGGATCCGGATGAAGGCTGATGGCCGACACCGGCGACCGTCACCGCCACAATGATGATTCAGGAGCAAACATCCCATAATAGTCCCAGTTGTTCAGTGTGAGTCCAGCTGATATTTGGGTCTAATCAACAGTTTCACAGCTGAACCAATAAACGCCTTCATTCTGTTCTGATGCTTCATGATCCATCAGCGTCGGAGCTTCTGTTCAGAGTTCATACACGTGGAAACACCACTTTGTTCTGATCAGATTCTGACCTGGTTTTGAAAATGCTTCTTTGTCAGAATAGTCCACAGAGTTCTTCGCTCTATGTATTTTACTTTTATTAAAACAGCAGCACAACATTTGTACTGAAATATGACTTGGTGTGTGTAAAAATCAGACTTGGATTCCCTGTTGATGATCCTAAACCTCCATCCATGGTCGACTGAAGAGTTGTCCAGCTGACATTTGGTCTAATAAATCTGTCAGGTTTCATTTTTTATCTCTGTATATATTTGAGGTATTGGTTTGGACTCCACGTGTGATTGTTTTATTACTGCCTTTTCTGTCGTACACTGATTGATTGAATTGCCTTTAATACTTTTCCATCGTTAATGCTCCGTGTGTCCATATATGGTCCTTTGACTCAGTTCATTATTATTATTATTATACCTTGTATTTACGCCTCCTGATTCATGTCCAATCAACAGTTCTATTAAAGTCTGTGTGTGAACAGTTGTGGGTTCTTCATTACAGCTTTAACAGGTTTCATCAGTTCCATGAAGAAGAAAACAGCGAGCTGCAGTTTGTTGTTGTTGTAGCCACTAGAGGGCAGTAGAGGACAGCAGCACAGGACCAATCAGTGAGAATAGAAACGTATAAAAGAAAAACTACAACTTTAAACATAGAGATAGACTCAGAAATATGCAAACAATGAAAATAAATGAAGAAGGCGTGTAGTAGTTCTATATAATTTAGACAGAAACATATCGATGATGTAAAACTTTAAAATTCTCTTGCTAGCATATAAAGAACTGAATGGTTTAGGCCCAAAATCCCTCAGAGACCTTCTAGTCCAGTATGAACCATCCAGACCACTCAGGTCATCTGGTTCAGGTCTGCTGTGTGTTCCCAAAGTCAGAACTAAACATGGAGAATCAGCGTTCAGTTTCTATGCTCTGTAGATCTGGAACAAACTACCAGAAAATATCAGGTCTGCTGAGAGTCTGAGTTCTTTTCAGTCCAGGTTCCAGTCTCACCTGTTCACTGCTGCCGCTGACTAAAAGGCTTTTGACTTTTGAAATTTTATATTCTCTTTGAAACTCTGCACTGCAACTCTTACTTTAATATGTGTGTGTTTTTATATTTTTGGATTTGATGTGTTGTTTTCTTACTTGCTGTTTTTAATCACTTTTTACGTTTCTTTTATAATGTTTTAGATGTGTTTCTTTTTCCGATGTCATGAATACGGCTACATGTTCAATTATTGTCCGAGTAAATATAAGTGAAGACGTTCAAATAAGACGGAGGGACTTCGAAGGTCAATGAGTCCACATTTATGGACCAAACTTCATGTGAATATTTCCTGGTAAATACAGTCTGTGTCCTGGACCAAACATTTATTTATTTACTTATTTAGAACATGCAAAGGAAGAAAATTTAAAAAAAAGAAGGGGGGGGGGGGGGTGTATTTTTCTTGTGAAAACATTTTGTTCCAACCATGTACTGTACATGGATTTGACATTCTTCCGGCCTGTCAAAAATGAACATAAAGTTAAAAAAAAAAAATGTCTGGAGTTTTAGGAGTGCTGGGATTAAATTTAGGGGTGCTTCAACACCCCTCAAAATGGGACACAAACGCCACTGTTGGAAACAGTTAGTTCAATTTCAGAAAATGAGAAACAGCATCTTTTTTTTACTATTATTTATTTTAGATCTTATTTTCTTTTCTTGAAAAAAGCAGAAGTCCAAAGGAAAATCTGTTCTCTCTCTCTCTCTCTCTCTCTCTCTCTCTCTCTCTCTCACTCATTAACTGTCCTTCAGTGGAACGTCTTTCACGTGCATGTGCATCCTGGTGACGTCACTCTACACAGGTGACGCTAATGAACTCTTTTAATTGGTTGGAACCAGCTGCGCGGGAAACCAGGCAGATTTCAACACTATCAACATTTGACGCACATTTGTTGACTTTAATGAAGAGGAGAAGCTCCAGAGTAAAGTTAGGTGTGTTTTTAAAGCCGTTACTCTGCCGGAAAGTACAAGAAGAAGAAGAAGAAGAAGAGGGAAAAAAACTTTACTGTGTGTAAAAAGGTCTGAGTTTGACCGAACAAACCAAACTCCAGCCGCTTGGAAACCGGCACGAGGAGCCGCAGAGGATGGAGCACGAGCCACGAACGGAAAGGTACGAAATGAAGAAGTATAAACTGTTTAAACCAACACGAATGTGTGGATAAAGTGTCTAAAAGTGGTTCTGTTTGGACCAGGAGACGACGGTGAACTGTGTGCGGTCCAAACGTAGCAGTTGGTCTCATAGTAAGAGCTGGTTTTGGTTTATTAAGGTGCTGGTTCTGCTGGTTCTGCTGGTGGTCTCATGCTCCAGGTCTCCACACCAGGCCCATGCATGTGTGTAATACTGGTTTTAGGAGTTTGTTAAACACTGGTTGTGTTTTTGTTGTTGTTGTTGTTGTTGTTGTTAAGGCCAGTGTTTGTGTTTTTAAAATATTAAAGTGTGGATTTGTGGTTAATTGATGCCCTTTATTCATGTTTGTTCTGCTGGTTTTATGATGCAGAGTTTGTTCATAGGTGAGCTGGTCTGGTATATTTACTGGGTTTCTTTGTTTGATCCTATTGGATTTGAACGGTCTAATTCTTGGTTTGTCAGTTTGGTTAAATCAGATGGTACTGGTGGAGTGTGTGTGTGTGTGTGTGTGTGTGTGTGTGTGTGTGTGTGTGTGTGTGTGTGTGTGTGTGATTGGACTGGATATTAGTTCCCAGTTTGACCTCATGGATGGTTTTGGTCATTAATGACAGGACGATTTGTGGCTGTGTTCAGTTCTGTGTGGTGGAATTTCAACTCTTTCACTGGTGGTGATTTTTCTATCAGTGTTATCTGTTGAAATGAGCAACACATACACACACACACACACACACACACACACACACACCTCTTTATTTCAGGTAAACAACAACAGGTACGTGGTGTTTTCATTCTTTCTGCTGCTGGTTTTTTGGTCGCCATGCCATGACCCCTACACATGTTGACATTCATCAGATGTTTCTGAAGCTCAGATTGGTCTGGTATATTTACTGGGTCTGGTCCATATGACTGGTTTCATTAGTTTAAATCAGGTGGTAGTAATGAGATTTACTGATTATACTGGTTAAAGTTTGTAGAGTCACACCTTGTACTTTGTGTTGAAATGAGGTTCACATTCAGCTGCACACACACACACATACACACACACACACACTTTTTCTTGCATGGTTTGATGTGTATTCGCTGTGAATTGCTCTTTTATCTGCCGTTTATTCGTGTTTATGGCCGATGCTGTTTTTTTGTGTGTATTCACTGTTAACCGCTGCCTTTTGTTCATGCTTATTTCCGATGTTGTTTCTTTGGCCATCGTGTCATCACATCTTCACGTGTTACCGAGGTGAAGTTAGCAGCATGTTGGATATTCGATGGACATGCAAAAGCCATCGCCTTAGGGACTATCAATAAATTACTGCTGTAAACACTGGCGAAAACTTCACTCATTTAAATGTCATAGAACCAATAAAATGTCAAAGTTGAACTGCAGTTTTGCAATAATTATGACATGACTTTATAAATAAATAAATAAATATATATATATATATATATATATATATATATATATATATATATATATATATATATATAAAAATCTGCCTTGAACACAGCATCACACCCAGTTATGGGTTTACAGTCCATGACTGGACAAGAGTTTCACAGCTGTATACAAAACAAACCCCCCAGAAAAGTGTCCACTGCAAAGGACATTTCATAAAAAATATGTAAAAATGCATCTGAAAAAACTGTTGCATCATCATGTTTCCAATATCTGCAATTATTGAATTAAAAAAAAGCCCAAACTTGTCCTCTCCTGGGTCTGAAGAGCTTAAATGTATTCTGATTAAAACCACATTTTTAAAACATTCAAAGTGCATTTGAACTTTAGCCTAATTTTGAGAGATAAAATCAGTCTAGTTTTTTATTCATAGTTGATGCATGAAAGGGTTAAACTCAGAAACTGAACTGAATCTAGACCCAGAACCATGAATTAAATTTGGGCTGATTTTTATCATGACATACTTCCTGTCTCTCTGTTCACACAAGCATTGTGAGGCCAGCTAACCGCATTAGCCAATCAGGTACCTGCAAGTTTACATCTCTGACTGTGGTCACCATAGCAACCAGGAAGCACAGGAACCACTGTGGGATGAGTTCAAGTCTGTGCATCCTGTGATACGGATCAGAGAAGTGATGAGTGTGGGTCAAACAGCACAGCCATTTGGGAGAGTTGGTGTTGTTGTGGTTTGTTGTTGTTTGTTGTTGTTTGTTGTTGTTGTTCCTGATCCTCAGCTCAGGTCCAAATGGAGGTTGAATCCAGACACTAGTTCAGCAGGTGAAAGTCCTGTCTCACTCATCACTTCAGACTATTGGACTGAAGAAAAACTATAGCATGGAAGTTTAAACATTATTGGATTGAATAAAAGTGGTGGAAAAAATCCACTGGCAGTAGTTTTTAGGTCCAATCCCACTGGAGAAAAACACACATGGAGGAAACTGAAGATGAAATATACAAACATCAGTCCCAAAGGGAATGGCAGATTATTCCAGGCCTTGGTTGTACGTCATTTATTCCTGTTTGACGCTGAATAATATACAAAGTCAATATTCAGTGGATATTTAAACCCTGAACAAATGCTGTTTGAACACATATATGTCCTCTGACCTCATATCCTGTCTATAGATGAATATTTCAGTTCCACTCAGTCGACAGGAAGAAGGAAGAGGACGAAGAAAACCCTGCTGTTGTCAGGAACCGACCCAATACTCACATCTACTACATATGGTACTGTCAAATACTCACATCTACTACATATGGTACTGTCAAATACTCACATCTACTACATATGGTACTGTCAAATACTCACATCTACTACATATGGTACTGTCAAATACTCACATCTACTACATATGGTACTGTCAAATACTCACATCTACTACATATGGTACTGTCAAATACTCACATCTACTACATATGGTACTGTCAAATACTCACATCTACCACATATGGTACTGTCAAATACTCACATCTACTACATATGGTACTGTCAAATACTCACATCTACGACATATGGTACTGTCAAATACTCACATCTACCGCATATGGTACTGTCAAATACTCACATCTACCGCATATGGTACTGTCAAATACTCACATCTACCGCATATGGTACTGTCAAATACTCACATCTACTACATATGGTACTGTAGAATACTCACATCTACTGCATATGGTACTGTCAAATACTCACATCTACTACATATGGTACTGTAAAATACTCACATCTACTACATATGGTACTGTAAAATACTCACATCTACTACATATGGTACTGTCAAATACTCACATCTACTGCATATGGTACTGTCAAATACTCACATCTACTACATATGGTACTAAATCTAAAATCTACTGGAGCAGATGGTTCTCCTTTATCACAGGAGGAGGATTGTGAGGAGACACTGTCTGCTCCTCAGAGGGATCCAGAGGAACACACAGGTCACAGAAGATTTTAGGTTTTTATTTTTTATGTATAGCTCAGAGTAAATCTACATTCATTCACATTGCATTCTTTTATAGTATTTTGATTTTAACATGAGTGTGACAAGTGATGAGAATAAATGATTGGATAAACAGCTTGTGCATTGGTATCCTTTTTACCAGAGCACAGCTGGAAAACAGCAAGAGAAGGATCCATCAACTTCCACAGCAGCAGCAGCAGGTCAAAGGTCAAAGGGACATTTAGAATAAATGTCAGGTTCAGTCTTCACGTCCAACTGTGGATTTGAAATAATATATGTTCCATGTTCTATGTTTGAACAGTTATCAGTTAAAGAGCTTCATAGGAGGCATTTCCTTAAAAAAAGATGAAAAAAATGGAGAAAGACATGTTGTCTTTGGATGGACAGATTAGGACGGCCCACCTAGGAATTCAATGAGTGGAACACCAGGTGGGGGGGCATTGTCCCAGGTAATAGGTGGTAACTGTTGGAACAATATTATAGATTTGAACTGTTGTATTTTTACTGTTAGAGAAGAAAGAAGAACAAGAAAATGTGAATTCTGTGTCTTTATTTGACTGATGATGACTGTGGTAGTGGATTAATCTGATGTATGTGGAGTATCTGTGGATCAGGCTATACTCTGGATATATGTGGAGTATCTGTGGATCAGGCTATACTCTGGGTATATGTGGAGTATCTGTGGATCAGGCTATACTCTGGGTATATGTGGAGTATCTGTGGATCAGGCTATACTCTGGATGTATGTGGACTATCTGTGGATCAGGCTATACTCTGGATGTATGTGGATGATCTGTGGATCAGGCTATACTCTGGGTATATGTGGAGTATCTGTGGATCAGGCTATACTCTGGGTATATGTGGAGTATCTGTGGATCAGGCTATACTCTGGGTATATGTGGACTGTCTGTGGATCAAGCTATACTCTGGGTATATGTGGACTATCTGTGGATCAGGCTATACTCTGGGTATATGTGGACTGTCTGTGGATCAGGCTATACTCTGGGTATATGTGGACTGTCTGTGGATCAGGCTATACTCTGGGTATATGTGGACTGTCTGTGGATCAGGCTATACTCTGGGTATATGTGGACTGTCTGTGGATCAGGCTATACTCTGGGTATATGTGGACTGTCTGTGGATCAGGCTATACTCTGGGTATATGTGGACTGTCTGTGGATCAGGCTATACTCTGGGTATATGTGGACTGTCTGTGGATCAGGCTATACTCTGGGTATATGTGGACTATCTGTGGATCAGGCTATACTCTGGGTATATGTGGACTATCTGTGGATCAGGCTATACTCTGGGTATATGTGGACTATCTGTGGACTGCTGCTGCTGCTGTTGGTGCTTCGTCCTGTTGTTTGATTCCTTTGGAACTCACTTTAAAGTGTCAGTGACTGGTTGTGGTGTTGGAGCTGCGTCACATTCATCAGGACAGTTTGTGGGTTGAACTCTGAACACGTCTGATGTGATGAAATGTTTGAGGTCGACTGTGAGACTGAGCAGCGGAAGCATTGATGAGGAGATATGAACGAAGGATGAGACTTGAGTCCTGATCAAAGATAGAGACAGTGAAGACGCCGACTCTGACAAGAGAAGACCATCTGACTGGACATGGACCACAGCATCTACATCCTGGTGTTGGTGTCCTTGAACATTCCAGGTAGGAACAGGATGGATGAGACTGAAGTCTGGGACACAAACAGAGTGTGTGTGTGCTTGGATGAACGACAGGCTTTGAATGCACCACACTGTGGACACACTGATGCATTCCAGCGTCTCCACTGGACACAGTGGGACTGCTGTTGGTCACCCAGTCTGTTTCATGTGTTTGTCCCATTAGACAGAATGATGATGGGATGTTGTTTTGAGCGCTGATGAACTCCAGCAGCTCATGTTTGGATGTGGGATGTTGAACGGTGCCTGTGCTTTATTGACGCCTGTTCAGCATTTGTCAGTGTTTGATTGGATGTTTGGTTTGTGTTGGTCTTCCAGTTACTGTTGCACTTCTAATACAGTTGTGTTTGTTGGATGTAGACTCAGTGAAAAGTAGCGGTGTTTGGTACCTGATCGCTGGTTCAGACCTGTTACATGCACCGCGCCTACACTCCGGCCCCGTTCTCTGTCATTAACTATTGTGTCTGTTCAGGCTCTCATTGGCTGTTTGGTTCTTGTCCCCCTTGTGTTGCTGGGCCCCCTGACTCTATCCGTTCTATCCGTCGGTTCCCTTTTTATGTTTGGGTCTCCTTAACCCCTAGACGGACCCTAACAGACCATAAAAGGAGCTGTTTTTAACTGATGAACCGGATACGTTCATGTGAAGAGGCTTCAGTCAACAGGAAATCACACCTAGATTCTGTTTCTGAGAAATGATATAAATCAACAAAATGTACAAAAATGTGTGTTGTGGTTTCATCAGCCTCAGGTTCTGCCTTTAACTGGTCTGTGTTGGATTTATGGATCAGGATCAAACACATGGATGTTGGGATTTAGTTCTGTGTAAATATGATATGGAATTATGTGCAGTCCATGGCATGGAGGAAGGCACTTCATGTCTCAATACATATTCAATTCCATTTAGAAGGTATAGGCTTTTAGAAATAGGACAAAAATAACCTCCAGTCCAACATGGTCTTTTATCCTTTAATAGGTCAAAAAAGCTGATAATTGTTCATCCTTAACCATTAATATTATCAATCATAGGTTGAAGATGATATTAGACTTTCATCTGGTCAAATGGCTGATCTAGTGGTGGGATTGGATCAGTGGAACTTAGACATAGATCATGGTTGGATTCTCACATTCTTGTTGTCTATGCTTTGATGAAAACCCTAGGGGTGTTCTGCAGGGCTGTGGTGGTCCCCTGCCGCCGCTGTCCAACACCTGGCTGTGCTGAGGACAGGAGGTCTCCAACTGGACCAAGGAACAAAGAGGCAGAAAACTGTGGGCAGTGTTCAGCTGGTCTGCCTCTGGGTTCTGGTCCTCAGCTGGGCTATGCTCCACCACGCTGCCCCTTGTACATGTGGGGGGGGGGCTCTGTGGACGGAGTGGGCAGGGTTTGTACTGTCCACGTTCGTATTTGTCCAATAGGGAGCGCTTGGTTCATGGGACTGTCTGCTGTTCGCTGGGGGTGGAGCTAACTAACTGTTCCTACTAGCACTGATGAATACTTAGTGTGTGTAAAGCCTTTGGTAGATCCATTCCTGTTCTTCTCCTCATGCTACTGTAGTCCACTCTGTGTGCTACAAAGGTAGACAGGAGCAAGCCAAGAAAATGTCGACTGGATTTTCAGCCCCCCTAAAACAGGCCTAATGACACCACTGGTGTACATAAGGTGATGGCGCTGCAGCGGGCCGGCTGCTCTACAGGAGCCCAGAGCCCAAGAGCACGTCAAAAAAATCACAGATACAGTGAAACTGCCATAGAGAGAATCACAGTATATTAAACAGAAACCCCCACAGGTGCAGCAGAGACCGAGGAGGGTGTGCCCCCCCCCCCAGCTCAGAAACAGACCACAGACAGTGAGCTGCTGTATGAGCCAATGAAGCGCTCAGGAAATACAAAACAGTAATGAAAACCAATCACTGACAGAATACGGCAGGCTGTAGGCTGTCCACCCAATCACAAATAAGACCCAACAGTAGTGGAGTCTGTTGAATGAAATTTTTCCCTGAACTTTGGATTGGGGGGAGACAAGATGGACAATTGGGTGGGCTGAGCCCAGCCCCGCCCATGCCTACCGCCGGCCTAAGTCTAAACCAACTTTACTGCTTCACTTCCTGTTTGTCACAGCAACTGCTGATTCCAGCTCTGTGATTGGTTCCACAGTCTGTCAATCAGCTGCTGTTACACAATCCACTGACAGAACCTGTTCAACTCAACATTTGGATTCACATGATTAATATATGAGTTTAATAACTACAGATCAGCTCTGGATCAATGGGTTTTTAATTCAACCATCAAACACAAACTGAACAATAATCAGTTTAATTCAGTCTGAGTCGATTTCAGTCGATTCATTCATGATTCCTCCAGTTTGACTGATCCTGCTCCACCTAAATGTGTCAGTTTCATCTTGTGGTGGTTCATCTGCTGCTGTTCAATCATGTCATATATTTGTATTTGAACCTTCATCTGTGTCTCATGTGCTGCTTTGGTATTTAGACGCCGTTTGTCAAAGTCAAAGCACAAACACCGTTCAGCCAGATTTGGATCCAACCTGATCAGCCTCAGTTTCCTGTTTGGTTCCTAATGTGGACATGTTTGAGTTCTAATCCCAGTCTTGTCCTGTTTTCATGGCTGTCCTTTGTGTTTTTCCTGCAGGGCTCCTGTCTGAAAACAACAGCACTTCAACAGGTAAGAAATGCACAAAGGAGGGATGTGAACTGGGCTGAAGCTGAACATCCTGGTTCAGGTGGTTTTCATCTGAACAAACTGGAGCCAATGCAGAGGATTCAGGAAGGATGGGTTTACAGAAGCTCCACTGAGCACGCTCAGCTCCTGTTCCTGACATTTGGACAAGTGTGGCTTTAAAGATCCACAAGTGAAGGAAACACTGACAAACAGGAGCAGACTGACCATTCAATTCACTGACTGAATGAATGAGGGATGAACTGAGTCCGTTTGGACACAAAATCTGTCAGTGGGACTGAAAACACTGTTCACACATGGAAACCACATGTGCTCAAGAATCCAGTCCATGTGGTCCACATGGGCTGGGCTGGTTCTGGACTGAACTCTGACTGGTCTGTCTTATTTCTACAGAGTCTGTCCACTTCAGGTTGGTGGGAGGAGCCAGTCGTTGTCATGGAGACCTGGAGATGAAACGACAGGATGGAAACTGGAAACCAGTGGAAGGGTCATACTGGTACAGGAAGTTAGGAAACAGAGTTTGTGCAGAACTGGACTGTGGATCTGCAGTTTCACTGAGACGCGGACGTACTAGTTCAGATATAGATAATTGGTTGATCAGATCAGACTGTGATGAATCTGAACTGAGGAACTGTTTTACATCTTTTCCATTTCTCCTTTCACCCCTGGAGCTGAGTTGTTCAGGTAAGAGCATTAACACTGAACCCTAACCCTTCCACTGTCACTGTGGGCTCCAGACTCTGGACGCTCAGATCCTGGTCGGTCCAAGACTTCAACTCAGATTTAATGTGAACTCACACAAACTGATCAATACAATCAATCAATAATATCCACGTCCACAAACAAACAGCTGATTGAACATCATGTCACACAGAAGAAACAAACACAAACACATATGAATGTGAGTCCACTACAGTCCAGTAAAATCCACTATATAGTCCAAGCCCCAGACCCTGGTCTACTCCAGTCCACTACAGTCCCTTAGAGTCCACTTCAGACTCTAGTCTTATTCCAGTCTTCTTCCATCTGTGTCCACAGACTCTGTCAGACTGGTCCATGGGTCCAGTCTGTGTTCAGGCAGACTGGAGGTCCGGTCCAACCAGTCCTGGTCCTCAGTGTGTGAAGAGGATTTGGACCTTAACAATGCCCAGGTGGTCTGTAGGGAGCTGGGCTGTGGGGCTCCTGGGCTCCTCCAGGGGGCGCTCTCTGGAGCAGCGGAGGCTCCTGTGGTGCAGACGTTCACCTGTGAAGGCCATGAGTCTGCTCTGCTGGACTGTGGAAGCTCAGGGGCACAGACCTGCTCATCTGGAACAGCTGTGGACCTTACCTGCACAGGTGGGCGGAGCTTTGACTGACACCAGCTGACATCAGTTCACTCACTTTGAGCTCATTTATCTGTCATTTGTATTTGATCAGATCCTGATGATGTCAGACTGGTGGGAGGAGCCAGTCGCTGTAACGGTACAGTACAGATCAAACATCATGGAGTATGGAGAGACGTGGAATATGGTCCTTCTTATGACCGTTGGACCCTGAAGGCAGCAGATGTCATATGTCGACTGGACTGTGGATCTGCCGTTTCTGTGAGAGGATCTGGTTCATCTGGTTCTAAGTGGCCCATCAGCTCCACCTGTCTTCTCTCTACATCTGTACTGATGGACTGTGTGAAAACACTTCCTGTGTTCTCTTACTCCACCCTGTCCCTCACCTGTTCAGGTAAGTCTACTGATGATGGTCCTGAATCTGTCCCAGTTCTTCCATGAGTCCATTCAGGTGTGTTTTATCTGAGCTGGGTCAAACCAAACCCAGTCAGACCAGGTCCACACATTGGACAGTTGGACTGAACCATCAAACACATGCAGCTGAATTCAGTTCCAGTCCATGAACGTGGTCACATGACTCTGCTTTCCAACAGGCTGTTGAACAGCTCAGAAGGACTGAGTCCATTAGTTTGAACTGGACTTTGTGTTGGTCCATGTGCTCTTTTTCCAGCTCTATGTGGGTCTGCTGGACTCTGAGGACACCATGGAAACATCACTGACACTAAAGCATGTCCTTAAATGCAGATGTTTGACATGAGCCACATGTTTCCAGTGGTCTGAGATGAACCAGTGCACAGGTCACTGATCAAACCCACTGCATTATGGTGCATTCACTGACCACTGGGATTGTGTGTGTGCCTTTGAACAGACCCCACTCACACATATTGAACGTTCAGTCTGACTTCAGAATGACTGTGTGTCCACCAGCGCTGACGTTCAACTAACTCTAACCTGTGACTGAGGATCCGCAGAGTGGACCTGAGGCCTGTTTGAGTCCAGTCTGAATGTAGACAGCGCCCTCTGTTGGAATCCAGGTCAACAACAGCACACACTCACTGTGTCCTTCAGCTCCACATTCAACACTAAAGGGCCTTTTATTGGTGTGTTCTGTGTTCTGCTGTTTTCTTTGAGGACGTTGTGTCTCTGCTTGAACTGGTCCATGAGTCCTGTTTAGTTCCTGTGTCACTAATGACTGACAGGAGGCTTTGACAGAGTCCACCCTCACACTGCCATCTGTCCAGGGCCTTTTGTGTTTTTAAACATGTGTGTGTGTTGTTGTGGGTCCACAGACTCTGTCAGACTGGTCCATGGTTCCAGTCTGTGTTCAGGCAGACTGGAGGTCCGGTCCAACCAGTCCTGGTCCTCAGTGTGTGAAGAGGATTTGGACCTTAACAATGCCCAGGTGGTCTGTAGGGAGCTGGGCTGTGGGGCTCCTGGGCTCCTCCAGGGGGCGCTCTATGGAGAGGGGGAGGCTCCAGTCTGGACCAATGAGCTCCAGTGTGAAGGAAATGAGTCTGCGGTCTTGGACTGTAGAAGGTCCACCTCAGCTGGGAAGACCTGCTCACCTGGAACAGCTGCTGGACTCACCTGTACAGGTACCAAGGGGGCGTGGCTTTCATATGACAGTGTGTTCCTTTGACTCATGTCTTTGTGTCTCTGCTCAGATCCAGGTGGGGTCAGGTTGGTGGGACAGCCAAGCCGCTGTGCTGGTACTTTGGAGATCCAACACCAGGGACACTGGAGACCAGTAGTAGACCATTTTAAAGTCTGGGACCTGAAGTCTGGATCTGCTGTGTGTCAACATCTGGACTGTGGATCAGCTGTTTCAGTCAACACAACAGATGATTCTCCACTCAGACCTGTGTGGAGGGTCTCAGTTCATTGTGTAAAGCTGACAACTGGACTGAGGGACTGTGTTGGACTAGATGGTTCCTATAATCATTCATCTGCTGTGGATGTGGTGTGTTCAGGTACAAATGGACACAAACTGTGTCTGAACTGAATTCTCAGTGACCAGATGGTTCTGACTCTGACGTTTAAAGTTCCATCTAATGAATCTGTTCATTTCATCAGTTGATTATTTTTTCTCAGTTCATTTTTTTTTCTGTCAAATGAGTCAAATATTGACCTTTGGAACGTCCAGATCCCAAATGAACGTCTTCATTTGGACCAGATGAGGCTGAAAACACAAACAGATTTCCCATTAGTCTCATTTAGGACAAAAGGACCAAATGTTGACATGTGAGACTGTAACACCACCACGTGTGTGTCCTTTTTTACCCATAATGCCTTTGAAGGTCAGCTGTGCTCTAAATGAGCCATTCCTCATGTTTTCATTGGTCAGTGTTCATCCCATCCCAAACTCCTGTGGATCAGATCCATCTGTGTCTCTGAGGAGGATGGATTCTCTGACTGCTTGTTTGTGCTCATGTGTGCTGCTTGGTCCAATCATGTCTCTGTGTGTGGACAGATCTGCTGCCTCAGCCCAACATCTCCCTGTCTGACGGGGTCTTTGAGGTCTACCAGCAGGGGTTCCGGGTGCTGGTGGGCTCCGACTTCACCGTCACGTGCTCCGTCCGACCACAGTACCCAGGAGGCTCCTTCCAGCTGATCTCCGACGCCAAGAAGCGGCTGAACCTCACCCTGCCGGCCGTCAATCACTCCGCCCACTTCCTGTTGTCTGCCATGGGCTACGACCACCGAGGGAACTACACATGTGTTTATCACGTGGACGTTTATAACCGCAGCTTCTCGTCGTCTCAGAGCCCCGCCCTCTATCTCACTGTCGGAGGTAACGTCAGGACAATCGCACACAGAACACCCACAATGCATCAGTAACAGTCACATGACCATGTTCCACAATATTCCCAGTGAGCAGAGTGAACAGGTGTGAGCAGAACCACGATGGTAGAACTGAGATCAGGTAAAGCCGGTCCAGTTGAACCTGTCAGAGACTGGGCTGAACCAACAAACACTCCTTTAATCTGAGCTCAGTTCAAAGCACAGCTGAGTTTAAACCCAGGTTTAAAGCCAGTCCATCCAGTTGAATGTGAAGCCCAGTTAGTGTCCACAGTTCAAGGTGCATCTGTACATGTGTGGGTGTGGTCCACATGTCCAGGGTCTAGAAGGGGTCCACTGGTATCAGTCTATGAGCTGTAGCAGATGGAGGTCTGGACCAACACAGTTGGACACATGCACTGGAGTCCAATCCAGTCCAGTCCAATAGGACCAGTCCACTTCAATAACATCAACCAACACTTTGAAGTCAACTTCAGCTCAGAACTCAACTCATGGAATCTACAAACCAGTCCCACTAAAACCTGTGGGTCTGAGTCTGAAGGTCCACAATGTCCACAGATTCAAGTCCAGCCCAAACTGGTCTGTATCGGACCAGTTGGAGACACTGGTCCTGTTTTTTCATTCTGTCTGGTGTGTCCACAGAGACACATTCAGTCTGAAAAACACAAACGTCTGAACCAGGATTTTATTAGAACTAGTTCAGATCTGTCCAGTGGAGAATTACTGCACTGACCCATGGGTTTGAGCTGCAACAAGCAATTTAAGCCCAACTGAGACAACCAGCAACTTCTCATGTCTGAAACAAGTGTGAGATAAAACATGTCCTGTGGTCGTGGAACAGATGGAACTGTTTCAGAGGTGTCCAATCATTGGCCTGAACCAAGAAGAAAAAGAAGGACAAGCTGAAACATATAAAACTGGGATAAACTGTCCATCATGCCTAGTGCCTCCAGTACCAGTCTGTGGGGTCAGTGTTCTGATGTGGGCTTGGTTCAGTGGGTCAGGTCTTGGTTCCATATACTGGTTCCATTAGATGAGGTCATCACCTTCCACCGCATGCAGGGTATAGGCCTCGTACAAGTGAACTCCACCTTTATCTTGGTCAGTCCCTGTGAGCTCCGTCCTCTAGAACTTCATTGTGCGTATGTGGTTTTCTACACAGCGGTTCCAGGTTGGCCCTGGTCTTCCTCTGTCTCCTGTTCCCTGTAGGTTCCACTCTAGTGCTTGTCTTGTGATGTCATTGTCTGGATTTCTGAGGGTCTGTCCAGTCCATGTCTATTTCCAAAGTCCGATTTCTTCTTCTACTGGATTCTGTCCACTTCTGTCCCACAGTTCTCCATTTGTCTCCTTGTTTTGCCACTTGATCTTCAGAATTGTTCTCATGCATCGGTTGGTGACAGTCTGGACTTTGTCCAGGACTGTCTTTGTGTCTTCCATGTTTCACAGCCACAGAACAGAACTGATTTCACATTTGCATTCACAGCTGTATCTGTGTGCATTGTCAGGTCTTTCTGTCTTTCCAAACTTGTGTCCAGTGGCTGAATGCTGTTCTTGCTTTACTGATTCTTGCTTTTATTTCAGCTTCTGCTCTGCCGTGTTTGTCGATGATACTCCAAAGGTTGGAGTCTTCCAGGGATCTTTTATCCACTGTGACAGGATTACTTGATATTTTGTCGAGCTGAAGAACACTGGACTTTCCTGGATGTATGTGGGGCTGTAGGTTCAGTTCATCTGTCTTTGTTTGCATCTGTACATGTGTATGAGACAGTTGGACAAGACCATCCACACAGTCTAGGTCCTCCAGTTGTTACCAGAGTGTCCACTGGAGTCCATTTTGTCTTTCTTTGGTCGGTTCCTTCACGATCCAATCAACTGCGAGGATGAACAGAATTCTTGTTCTCCTCCTGTCTGTACGTGGACAGGTTGTGACAGTTGTCCTTTCTGTGCAGTTGGTTCCTGGTCCATGGCCTTCACAACGTTGACTAGTTTCTCTGGTATTCCGTAGTGTCTCCTGAGTTTCCAGAGTGTTGGAGCGGTTTGTGTCATCAAATGCTTTTTGACAGTGGTTGAAGTGGACTAATCCAGGCAGGTTCCACTCTACAGACTGTTCCACCATGATCCGCTGGGTGCTCTGGGATCAACACCTGACCTGTTCTGGTCAAATCCAGCCTGGTTGAACCCAGCTGGTCCTCTGCTGCTGCTTTGATCCTCTCTGATATAGTTCTAGTGAAAATCAGTCCAGGTGTGGACTAGAGTGTTCTGCCTCTGGAGTCGTTCCCTTTGCTCTGGTCTGCCTTCTTTGGGAACTTGTCCAGGTGTCCGTCCTTCCTTCCTTCCTTCCTTCCTTTGGTATTTCTTCGTTGTCTTCAAACACATGTTCCATGGGCGTTGTTTTAAAGGTTGTTTCTCTTGTGTTTCAGACTTGGTGACAAATCTGATCATCAGGGTGGTGGTCCTGGTCTCGGCTCTGCTCATATTTGATCTTTGCCTCTTCTTCTTCTATAAGGTACGTTCACATCTGTCCTCAGTGGATCCATTGGACTTCAGACTGAGTCACACACAGGAGTCTGAACTGGACATGTGTGCTGCCATGTTTGTTCCAGGTCTCCGTGAAGCGGATCCGAATGAAGGCGGAGACAAACGCGATGAGAGTTGTGGAAGAAACATCCCATTTGTAGAGTCCCAGTGGTTCAGTGTGAGTCCAGCTGATATTTGGATCGGATCAACAGTTTCACAGCTGAACCAATAAACGCCTTCATTCTGTTCGGATGCTTCACCATCCATCAACGTCTCAGCTTCTATTCACAGAGTTCACACGCATGTAAATACAGCTTCATTCTGATCATATTCTGACTTGTTTTTGAAAATAGTTTTTACTCAGAATAGTCCAAAGAGTTCTTCACTCTGTGTATGATGCTTTTATTCAAACAGTAGAACAACATTTATACTGAAATATGACTTTTTATGTGTAAAAAAAACAAAACAGACTTTGATTCCCTGGGCGTGATCCTAAAACTCCATCCATGGTTGACTGAAGAGTTGAATTGTGGGTAAATGTGGCAGATCTCCAAAGCCACATCTAGATGAGGTTCCATTTCATCAGGTCCAACATGAACCAGAGTTTTTGGTGCTTTGAGTGGAACACAGTTTTCTGTCCTACATTCATTGTTCAGTCTGAATGTTTCTTGTGTTTTGTTTGTGCGGTTCATATTTACTCTGCCGTCTGTGAACAAACTCCTGGTTTTGACTGTAGATTGATGCTTCCTGTGGAAATTCCACCATTTGTCCAATTGTGGACTGAACGGAAACGCCAGCGTTTGTCCAATGACGGACCGACCTGCTGAGATTAGATCTGATCAATCTGTCATCACTTGGAAATGGAAACGGAGAAAAGCTTCTGTTTGTGTTTGATTGGAGTTTTATTGGATCTGTGAGTCAATAAAAGTCTGGAATAAATGAATCTGATCGTTTCAGTGAAAACAGGATTCGATTGGACGGTTGTTGTTTGATTGACACAGTTTTGACATTGATTTGATTGATGGTGGTGATAACAGACATCTAAGTCTAAATAATCCAGACTGAAAGGGTCAATGAAATCCCATTCCTTGGAGTAACTTTACACAAGAAGTGAAGTTGGAAGACCCAGAAACCACATTAAAGTTCAAATATTTGGAATTATTGGGAAAGTCATAGAATTACTGCACACATGTCCCTTCTATCTTTTGTATTTCTATCTGTTACCTCTGTGAAGTTGCCCCCCCCCCCCCCCCCCCCCCCCACACACACACACACACCCACTTCCTCTAAATTGAGTGGAAATGGTTGTGTTTGTTTGTGCTTCGTTTGTGCCGTTAGCGCTAACCCCGTCCTCCTCCGCTCCAAGTTCACTCCTAAGATGTTTTGGTCCGTGTTTCCCGTTCATTCAAATGCATTAAAAACAGCTGAAGCCCAAACCAGACTGGACAGATTCAGTTGTGCTCCACACTTGTCTTTTTTCCTCCTCGTTCTGTCTGTTGGGTGTGTTTTTCCCTCCTCCAGTCGACCAGTCCAACTCTTGGGATGTCATCCTGAACCAGAACTCCAGGGGCCTCATGTGGATTTCATACGTAAACCTGGCGTACGCTTAAATCCAGAAAAGTCCGTACGCACAAAAACATCCAGATGAATAAAACTGAGCGTACGCCTGAATCCAAGTACATTTCCTTTATACATCTCAATCAGGTGGAATTGAGTGCATATGTTGGAGTATTTGACTCCTCCCTCTCCATGCCCACATTTAAATATGCAAATTAGTATAAACAGGGTCTGCAGGTGGGATTCCCCTCTGTGCATGATCAGACGATGACGTCAAAGTGGATGTGAAGCAGAGGACGAAACAGGCGGAAGAAGAAAAGAGACGAACTCAGCCCGTTTGAGCAGAGAGTCGACGATACTGTGGGTGACACTGGTCTGACTGGGCTGACTGGGATCACCCCCAAGGTAAATATAGAGTTAGTATTAGTGTAAGTCACACATGAGTTCATTCTACAGGTCATACACAGTCTGATCACAGCTGAACTAGATAAAGGTTCTGTCATATCAGTCCCTGGACTCTTGTATGTTTTGTCTGTCTTGTCTGTTATTTCCTGTTTTATTTTGTTCAGTTCTCCTCTTGTGTCATGTCTGGTGTCTTTGCTTCCCTTCCCTGATTGTGTCACCTGTGTTGATTACCTGTCCCCGCCCTGATTTGTTCCACCTGTGTCTCATTGTCTTCCCTCCCTTCTGTGTACAGGGTGAGTCAGAAAAAACGCTCTTTCCATTTAAAGAAATTGTACTGCTAAAACGGAAACACTGATTTTTCTTTTGACCATACAATCATATTGATGTGGTTATTGAGCATGTCTGCTGATGTAGTCATAGATTTATTGCATTGCATAAGAGAGAGAAGGTCCATTGTTTATTGGGCACTGAAATACCTGCCAACACAATGCATGCCACAGTGAACAAACTTGAAATTGACAACAATTACAGGAGTCGGGGCTTTGCTTTCACACTCAGGACATAGGCCTACATGACAGTGCCCAGGGAGTTTTCATCATGGCAAGACCACAGTTTACGGATGTGCAGAGAGCTTTCATGGTGACAAAATTCTGTGAAACTGGTAGCGTCCAAGAAACCATCCGGCAGTTTCAAGACCGCTTCCCTGATGTCCGTGCCCCAGCTGCCTCATCAGTGAGGAGAAATGTGATCAAGTATCGCCTAACTGGTACCAGCAGAAACCTTAATAAAGAAAGGTCAGGGACGACGAACACGAATGGCGAGAAGAGCTGTGTTAGAGATGCGACAACGAGCACAGATTTGCATCAATCTGAATGGTAGCCAGGTTGAAGGTCGTGCCGGACGACTTCGTTGAGACAAAACATTTTGATGGCGAGTAAACATGCTGTAATGGTTGACAATTTCAATTTCATTCACGGTGGCATAAACTGTGTTGGCAGATATTTCGGTGCACAATAAACAATGGACACTCCCTCTGTTATGCTATGCCATAAATCAATGATTCAATCGCCAGACATGCTCAATAACCACATCAATATGACTGTATAATCAAAAGAAAAATAAGCATTTCCATTTCAGTGGTACAATTTCTTTAAATGAAAAGAGCGTTTTTTCTGACTCACCCTGTATATAAGCCCTGTGTTTTCCCCTGTCCTGTGCCAGTTCGTATTCCTCCCTCGTGGTGTGTCTACCTACCAGCGTTTCTCCTGATCCCGTTTGTTTGCCTGCCTGTCTGTTTCCGACCCGGATTGTTCTTCGACTCCTGAGATTTGCCTGACCCCCTGTCTGTACTTCAGCCTGATCTGCCACTCCCGTGTTTGACCTTTTGCCCAGATTTATGGTACGTGAGCCTGCCTATTCCCCTATGTCCTGTTGCCTGTCTGATAGATTCCCTGTGTATGACCTGGTCTGTCCCCTGACGCTGCTCTGTTTTTTCCTAGTCGGGTTCCCTTCGTGTGCTCCCGACCCGGGCCGTGGGTTTTCTCCTGTGGATTCGGACGTTGTGACGAATCCGCATAGACAGTCCACTGAAGACTCACCCAATACCTTTTTACGTGAACTGTATTCCCTGTCTGTGTTTAATAAACACAACTTAATTGTATTTTTGTCTGCTGGTTGTGCTTTTGGGTCCAGATTTCGTACTTCCAGTCCGAACAGGTACATGTGTGATCATGTCAGGAAATCAAAGAGGAAATCAAAGACTTCAGCTCATGTTTAATCACTCAAATTATTATTTTCCAACAGTGAGGCAGAAGACGGTCAGACGCAGTATCATCCTCCTGTCACAGAGGCTTCTGTTGACTCTCCGGCGTTAGATGATCCTCTGGTCCAACAGCTGCTGATACCTGTCCAACTGGCATGGGTCTGTACTGACCCAAGTCACCAGAGGACAGAGAGAGGACAATCGGCGGCATCAAAGAGCGACTGGACCGACTTATAAATGTTCTCACAGACATTAATATCAGATTAAATGCATTTATCAACCAATGAATTGTGTGTCCTTGTCTCTTCAGAATCAGAATTGCCTTTATTTGACAGTACAAAGTACATCAAACAAAATTGAGTTTGATGATTAGGGACATGGGGCCGCTGCTCCTACTAGAGCACTACCACAAACCCTTTTCTTCAAAAATTGCAGTGAAGAACAGAAGATAATGCAAAGCACAAGTATAAGACCTCATACAGTTTTCACACAGTACACGTGGACACATGCTGGAATTTTTTTCATGGATTTGAAAGGGAACTGGGGAACAGCATGAACATTAAGAAGAATGTTGTGAGGCAGATGGAGATGGGGGGGGGGTTAAATGCTTGTATGTGGTGAGTCCTTGAAAGTCTGTTTGTGTCTGAAAAATCAGAGACTCAGACTTCTGTCCTTATCAGTTCATTCAGTCCTGAGTCTTGTCCTTGGAAGGATGTTTGGACTGTGAAGGACCAGATTAGACCAGAGTGGCTCCAGCTGCTGTACCGGCTCCCAGGAGAAACAGAACTAAACAGGGAAAAATGATTTGATTTCTGCTTAATTTAGTTATAACTTAATTTTTGTTATGACTGGGCCTCAGCATTACTCCTCACTTCAGAGCAGGTAGATCCTCCTGCACAGTTCGTCCTTTTTCCCTCAGTTCTGTGATTTGCTGGAGCTTTATATGGTTGTTGCTGAATGTCCTGCTGGGCAGGATTGGCATTGATGGGTCCAGGGTTGGTCTGGTTCTGGTTCTGGTTGGTCTGGTTCTGGTTCTGGTGGTGGATGTGCTGCTCCGGCAGTAGGATGACGTGTCGCTGTGTTCATTGTTCTTCTGTGTATCTCTGATGTGTCCATCAATTGGAGGAATGACCTTTGTCACCTTTGTTATGAACAGTTTCTCAGTGTCACCTCCAAGTGTCTCCAAAGGTTCCAAAGCACTAGAAGTATGTGTACTCCAGCTATGGACTTGGTGTGGAGGAGTGCACATTTCCATCGTCATTTCACTCTTTATACATCTGAACGTGGAAAAGGGCGTACGCCAGGTTTTTGTGCATACGCATGCTTTATACATGAGGCCCCTGGTAAATATTTACCTCCGCCAAGGAGGTTATGTTTTTGCCAGGGTTTGTTTGTTTGTTTGTTTGTCTGTCCGTTAGTGTGCAACATAACTCAAAAAGTTATGGACAGATTTTGATGAAATTTTCAGGGTTTGTTGGAAATGGGATAAGGAAGAAATGATTAAATTTTGGTGGTGATCGGGGGTGGGGGGGCCCATGGGGGGGGCCATTTCCAACAAACCCTGAAAACTTCATCAAAATCTGTCCATAACTTTTTGAGTTATCTTGCACACTAACGGACAGACAAACAGACAGACAAACAAACAAACCCTGGCAAAAACATAACCTCCTTGGCGGGGGGGGGGCACTGATCAGCCTTGGCGGAGGTCTGCGCTCTCCGAGAGCTTTTCTAGTTGTACGTGTTTTGCTTGTTTTGTGACTGTAGAAAACAACTGTAAGGACATGATCCTCATCAGATCAGTTCGCTCTCCCAGTTCTGTTGGTTCATATTCACATTTCCAAATACATTTGTGTTGCTGTGCTTTGACAAACTGCTTGGATACACATGACATTTTTGGGAACAGCTGTTTCAGGTTATTATGCTAAACAGTAATTATTGGAGTGATTAGTATTAATTGGTTTATAAAGCATTGGTTTTTCAGGGAGCTAAAGTGGACAGAATATCAAACCAAATATGAATATTTTAGGATGCACCTTCAAACAGTGCACTGTAAAAAAAAAAAAAAAAGTATAAAAATGGTATCATTTTGGCAGCAGGGGCGCCGAAAAATACTGTTAAATAACGGAAAATAACCAGCTCATAAAAATACGGTAATTTTCCATAATTAAAATACAGTTTTTTGCCCTAACTTTACATGGGATTTTGCTTATTTATTTATTTATTTATTTTACTTTTTGACTTTTTAATGTTTAATAAAGAAAATTTACATGAATTAAAACAATCAAATTCCCTATAAATATATATATATAAATAATTTTCAATGAGACTCAGTTGTCCAGTCCACTGATAAAAACTGTATTTGGACAGTTTATCAGTGCTTATACATGTTATACATTCACAAAAATACATTTATTCAACATTTTTGTTGTGAAACCTCCTGTAATTACACAAGATATTTGTCAATTAACAAACAAGTCTGGTTCAACTGACAGAACAAATACTTCTGTTACCGTTAATTGTCAGTAATTTTATCTCGTTTTATTATTTTTTTTTACAGTATTAAACTTTAAATTAACAGTTCAATCTCATGAATAGAAAATAAATATTTGTGAAATTGCGATACATTTTAACTGTATTTTTCTGTGAAAACAAAAATTTCTTTAAAAAAATAGAAATTTTGTGGTTATTCTCAGTTACAGTTTTTTCATGTTATTTTACATTTGAAATGTAAAATCACAGTCTATTTTTGTAATTTCATTGATATTTTCCTGTATCTTAAAAATACAGGAAAAATCTGTGAAATAAATGGTAGAAATTCTGTTAAATTACAGATTTTTTTTTTACAGTGTGAAGTTACTAACAAAGTGGAATAACTTACGTTTATTTATTACTCATTTAAAATGTAATTATGTTACTTATGACTTTGTAGCTACCTGAATTAGCTGAATTCCTTTTAAGTTAATAATTAGGAGGAGGGGGAGTAGCAGTTTTATTCAAAAACCCTTTCCAATTTAAAAAATTATCTTTCAGTAATTTTCCTACTTTTGAATATGTGGCTCTTCAGCTGAAATCTTCCCCTCGAGCCATATTAGTAAATGTCTACAGGCCACCTAAATACTGTGCAGACTTTTTCGATGATTTTAATGAACTGCTGTCCATAATCTGTACTGAATATGACTGTATAATCATTGTTGGGGATTTTAACATCCATGTTGACGACCCCCAGGACAGAGGGGCTACAGAACTGTACTGTACTCTGGACAGCTTTGGGCTGAGTCAGCATGTGTCCAAACCCACACAGAACAGGGGGCACACTCTGGACCTGCTGATCTCCAAGGGTTTAAACATACACAAGGTTGTTGTGAGCGATGTGGCCCTGTCTGATCACTGTTGTGTTTTCTTTGAGAGCTCTATCTGTGCACACAAGTAATCAGAGAGAAGTTATCAAGAAGCGATGCATTACTGAAAACACCAGTGAAATGTTTCATGTACTTTTTTCTTCTACAGCAACCCTGCCTTGTGGTTCAGTCAATGAGCTAGTGAATAACTTTAATTCTAAAATGTTAAATGTGATAGACGCCATTGCTCCCATTAAGTTGAAGGTTGTCTCTAGCAAGAAAAGATCTCCATGGAGAAATGCCATGGCAGTGAAAAATGAAAAAAGAGAGTGTCGGAAAGCTGAACGCAGGTGGCGAAAATCAAATCTCCAGATTCATTTTGACATCTACAAAGAGAAACTTCACACTTATAATCTACAGCTGAGGAATGTAAGGCAGTCTTTCTTCTCAAACATTATCACCAGAAACCAAACTAATGCTGGAGCACTGTTTTCTACTGTGAACAGACTAACAAACCCCCCTGTGGTAATAGCACCTGAACTTCACTCTGCCAGGGCCTGCAGTGACTTTGCTTTGTTCTTTACAGAGAAAATTCAGCACATTAGACAGGCCGTGAATTCAACACCAGGTTCAGGATCTGTTTGTTCTGAAAACCATTTAAACACCCTGACGCACTTTAATCCAATCAATGACAAAAATCTGGAGGACATTCTACACCAGCTGAGCTCTTCCTACTGCTGTCTAGATGTTTTACCCACAGAGTTTTTCAAAAAAGTTTCACATGTCATGGCATCTGACCTGTTACAGATTGTAAACGTGTCTCTCAGCTCAGGAGTCTTCCCACAGACCCTGAAAACAGCTGTTATTAAGCCGCTCCTAAAAAAGAACACTCTAGAAAAGACCTCAGTGAACAACTACAGGCCGATATCAAATCTTCCTTTTTTAGCTAAAATCACTGAAAAGGCTCCAGTGTTCCAACAGCTAAATTACTTCTGAACAGTCAACAGCTGCTTTAACGTCTTTCAGTCAGGTTTTAGACCACATCACAGCACTGACACAGCTCTGCTCAAAGTATTTAATGACATTCGCTTAAACACAGATCATGGCAGATCTTCAGTTTTAGTCTTACTGGACCTCAGTGCTGCATTCCACACAGTCAACCATGATATATTACTGGATCGACTGGAAAATTGGGTGGGACTATCTGGCACAGTTCTTGATTGGTTTGCATCCTACTTAAAGGGCAGGGATTATTTTGTGTCAATAGGTAACTTTAAATCTGAGCAGACCAAAATTACATGTGGAGTCCCCCAAGGCTCCATCCTTGGGCCCCTTCTGTTCAACATCTACATGCTTCCACTGGCTCAGATCATAGAAAAAAACAAAATAGATGACCATAACTATGCAGATGACACACAGCTCTACATTTCAATGTCCCCAGGTGACCATAGCCCCATACAAGCACTGGGTAAATGCATGGAGCAAATATCTGAATGGATGGGCCATAACTTTCTTCAGTTAAACAGAGAAAAAACTGAGGTAGTCGTTTTTGGACCCAAGGAGGAGCGTCTTAAAATCAGCATACAGCTCCAGTCACTTCAGTTAAAAACCTCAGACCAGGCCAGGAACCTGGGTGTTGTCATGGATTCAGACCTGAATTTTAAAAACCACATACAAACAATTACAAAGTCAGCTTACTATCACCTCAAGAACATTTCTAGGATTAAAGGACTGATGTCGCAGCAAGACCTTGAAAAACTTGTCCATGCATTTATCTTTAGTCGAGTTGACTACTGTAACAGGATCTTCTCTGGTCTGCCTAAAAAGTCTATTCGACGACTGGAACTGATCCAGAATGCTGCTGCTCGAGTCCTCACTAAGACCAAGAGAGTGGACCACACTAGCCCAGTTCTGAGGTCTCTACACTGGACCACATCAGCCCAGTTCTGAGGTCTCTACACTGGCTCCCTGTCTCTCAGAGAATAGACTTTAAAATTCTCTTACTAGCATATAAAGCACTGAATGGTTTAGGCCCAAAATCCATCAGAGACCTTCTAGTCCAGTATGAACCATCCAGTCCACTCAGGTCATGTGGTGCAGGTCTGCTCTGGGTTCCAAAAGTCAGAACTAAACATGGAGAATCAGCGTTCAGTTTCTATGCTCCATATATCTGGAACAAACTACCAGAAAATATCAGGTCTGCTGAGAGTCTGAGTTCTTTTCAGTCCAGGTTCCAGACTCACCTGTTCACTGCTGCCGCTGACTACAAGGCTTTAGACTTTTTAAATTTTTTATTCTCTTTGAAACTCTGCACTGCAACTTTTACTTTAATATGTGTGTGTTTTTATTTTTATTTTATTTTATTTTATTCTATTTTATTTTCTTTTGATTTTATGTGTTGTTTTCTTACTTGCTGTTTTTAATCACCTTTTACATGTTTCTTTTATAATGTTTTAAATGTGTTTCTTTTTGTTTCTTTTATTTCAATGTCCTGTGTGAAGCACCTTGAATTGCCTTGTTGCTGAAATGTGCGATACAAATAAACTTGCCTTGCCTTGCCTTATTTTCCTTCCCTAAAAACTGATCTTGAACAGATTATTCCTTGGGGAACTAAACACACTTTATTTGATTTGATTTAAACATTCCATGAGTTTAACTGTGCAGAAGAAAACCTACAGTTGTAAACACTGCAGTGTTTCATCAGCTGATGGGACACAGTGTGGAGTGGACTGTCAATAACGCACATGGAAACCAAAAATCCAAATGAAGGAACTCCACTCTGACTTTTAAAGTCATACTTTCTGCGTTGTCCCTCATAAAAACAGTCCAGATCAGCTCATTGAACAAACTGTAGAATGTGATGTTAGAAGAGTGTTGAACATGTGGTTTATCTGCAGTCACACATTTAGCAGGGCCTTCATGTTTACAGTCAAACAGTGATTGGACGGCATCAGCAGAAGCTTCTCCAACCTGTGAGCACAGTGTGTGTTTGTTCAAGGTCTGAGCACCAAACCTCCTTTAGAACTGGAAAAAAGGAATTTAATTACACTAACATTACTAGCAGTGCACTACTGACCAGCACTGCCTACAAACAATCAAACTGTAAATCAGGGGTCTCAAACTCCTGTTCTCTCAGGTTCCACATTCAGCCTGATCTGATCTGCAGTGGACCAGAGCAGTCAAATAAGAACAGAAGAACCTAGAAATAATGACAACTGACAATTTATGTCTATGTTTTAGTGCAACACGGTGGTGCAGTGGTTAGCACTCGTGCCTCACAGCAAGAAGGTCCTGGGTTCGATTCCGATTCGATTCGGGGGTGGGACCCTTCTGTGTGGAGTTTGCATGTTCTCCTCGTGTCTGTGTGGGTTCTCTCCGGGTACTCCGGCTTCCTCTCACCATCCAAACACATGCACTAATAGGTTAATCGGTTAATCAAAAATTGCCCAAAGGTGTGAATGTGACAGTGATTGTTTGTCTCTATATGTTCAGCCCTGCGATGAACTGGAGACTTGTCCAGGGTGTACCCCGCCTTCGCCCCTATGTAGCTGGGATAGGCTCCAAGAGACCCCCGTGACCCTAGTGAGGATAAAGCGGGTTCAGAAAATGAATGAATGAATGAATGTTTTAGTGCAAAAAAACCCCATTAAACTATGAAAATACTTTTATAAACTATTAAAAAAAAAGATGTGAATAACTTGAAAAAAATGAAATTTCTTAAAAAAACAGGAGCAAATTTAACAATCTTCTTCCTCCACTTCTCATTAGTCCATGTGCATTCTGGATCAGATCTGCAAAGACACTAAACACTGAGGAACAGGCAGAAAAGAGTTCAAACTGGGCTGAATTGTCTTTAAACATTTCAGGTTCATATTTGTTCAGGTTATTCACATTGTATTGTTACAGGATAGTTTGTAAATGTCATTTTTTTCATAAATTAATGTTTGTTTTTTTTTGCACTAAAACAAAGACAAAAAAAATTGAAGTCATTATTTACAGATATAATGTAATATTTTTTTCCCCATCAGACCCAGTAGTAAATCTGCAGTCGATCTTTTGTGTGGGTTCTTCTGCTGTTATTATTGGACTGTAGATCAGATTGGTCTGGATGTGGAACCCACACTAACATGAGTTCCACAGCCTGGACTGTGGAATTTGTACACTTTGTAAATTCATCCCATGGGCCGCATTGGAACCTTTGGTGGGACGCATGTTTGAGACCGCTGCTGTAAATGGATCAAATAAATCTACATGTGTATAGATATATGTCTGTATATGTATAGATCCCTGGTCCTTAACCCTGGTCCTCCAGATCCTTTATCCTGGTCCTTAACCCTGGTCCTCCAGATCCGCTATCCTGGTCCTTAACTCTGGTCCTCCAGATCCTCTATCCTGGTCCTTAACCCTGGTCCTCCAGATCCTCTATCCTGGTCCTTAACCCTGGTCCTCCAGATCCTCTATCCTGGTCCTTAACCCTGGTCCTCCAGATCCTCTATCCTGGTCCTTAACCCTGGTCCTCCAGATCCTCTATCCTGGTCCTTAACCCTGGTCCTCCAAAACCTCTATCCTGGTCCTTAACCCTGGTCCTCCAGATCTTCTGTCCTGCATGTTTCAGATGTTTCCTCTTCCTTCACAGCTGTCAGTCATTCTCAGTCCTCTGCAGCCTGTGATGGTCGGCTCATCATTTGAATCAGGTGTGATGGCAGAGGGATCCGTCTAAAACCTGGTGTGATGGCAGAGGGATCCATCTAAAACCTGGTGTGATGGCAGAGGGATCCTTCTAAAACCTGGTGTGATGGCAGAGGGATCCGTCTAAAACCTGATGTGATGGCAGAGGGATCCTTCTAAAACCTGGTGTGATGGCAGAGGGATCCGTCTAAAACCTGGTGTGTTGGCAGAGGGATCCGACTAAAACCTGGTGTGATGGCAGAGGGATCTGTCTAAAACCTGGTGTGTTGGCAGAGGGATCTGTCTAAAACCTGGTGTGATGGCAGAGGGATCTGTCTAAAACCTGGTGTGTTGGCAGAGGGATCCGTCTAAAACCTGGTGTGATGGCAGAGGGATCTGTCTAAAACCTGGTGTGATGGCAGAGGGATCTGTCTAAATAACTTGTCTATTGAATATTGTTATCATTTTTGAATTTTTTTGCTTTTTTCAGGCATATGTCGTGGACAAATTGGCCCTATTTGTTACAGGTTTGACACGACTACAAAATGACTTTGAATGTATTACTAAATAAGTTGTGTATTGAATATTGTAATCATTACTGTCATTACTTCTTACAGGTTCAGGACTGAATGACTATTAACCTAAATGTGTTACTAAATGATTTGAATGTATTGTTAACATTGTTGTATTTTCATTTAATTTGTGGTATTTGTATGTGTGTTATTTCTAAATCGTTTGTTTTGTGGTGGACAGTATTGAAACATGAAATTGAAAATATTTGTTGTTTTTTTTACTATGTAGTTTTTGTTACTATTTATTTTATCTGGCGATTATTTAATTATGTTATTTATGTATTTCATGCATTTGTATTTATTTGATTTATATTCATTTATAGTATGAGTACTTGATGTCATATGTTGCATGTTCTCTTGTTAAAAAAAAAAAAAAGAAAAGACAAACCATCAAATAAAAAAAGAATGGATTTATAGTGTTTTGAAAAAAAAAAAAAAATTAAATGAACTTTGAATTTATGATCAACAATATTGTTGTTTGATTTAACAACCACTGTTCAACATGTTCAGACTGAGCCAACACACCATTCTAACAGGATTAATTGAATATGAACAAAAATTCTGGGTCCAGGTAAAAAATGGTTCTCAGATTCCAAAGGCTTTTAACCCTTTCCAGACTGATAGATGTCAATGAATTATTTTTTTTTATCTGTTCTTAAATTTCTTTAGATCAGGGCATGATGTGAGGCCTTTGGAGACCTTTGATCCGATCTAAGTTTGACAGACATGTTCTATTGAAGTCAGTTCTTGATTCAACTGGTCTGGCAGTACTCAGGCCTGGATGTGGACACTGAAACTGAACGAAGTTTAAAAAAAAAAAAAAAAAGGTTAATCACAGTTAATTTGTGAAAATAACAGGGGGTTACTTTTCACGTAGGGCCAGGTAGGTTTACAGATCTGTTTTCCCTTAATAAATGAAATCTTTGTTTAAAAACTGTAGTTTTATTTTCTCGGGTCATCATTGTCTAATATTATTTGTCTGATGATCTGAAAGATTTAAGTGTGACAAATACACAAAAATGTAAGAAATCGAAAATGGGGCAAATACTTTTCCCCAACACTGTATGCACTGTAAAAAAAAAAAAAAAAAAAAAAAAAAAAAAAAAAAATTCTGTTGTTTTTACAGTAAAAAACTGGCAGCTGTGGTTACCAGAACAATACTGTAAAAAACACATCCAACTGTAAACATGTAGATTTAACATTTTAAACATGTAGATTTAACAGTGGACTTAAATGGTAAATGAACTGCACTTATTTAGCTCAGTTTCTCCACCCTCATGGTGTCCACAGCTCTTTCCAAATCCACCAGGTCCAACTGGGACCAGTTTAAGGTCCAGTGTCTTCCATGGACACTTTAACATATGGACAGTCAGAGCCAGGATTCAAACCACCAACCCTTTGGTTATTGGACGAGCCGCTCTACCAACTCTACCAACCCATTCATTTACACATTTCAAATGTTACATTGTAAATGTTTACTTTTTTAAAATAACGTTTTTATTAAAAAAAAAAAAAAAAAAAGAAAGAAAAAAGGCCATTATTTCAACATTATGGTCTTTGCAATTTAAACGGCACCACATTGTTTTTCAATTTACAGTTTTATTTTCTAAAAACAATAGAAATCCATCATTTCTACATACTAATCTGG